>NW_019942514.1:3733237-3930842 GCF_002910315.2 Salvelinus sp. IW2-2015 | reverse complement strand
AACTGTTTGGCCATAATGACCATTGTTATGTTTGGAGGAAAAAGGGGAATGCTTGCAAGCCGAAGAACACCATCCCAACCGTGAAGCACAGGGGTGGCAGCATGATGTTGTGGGGGTGATTTGCTGCAGGAGGGACTATATATATCCTAACTAACCTAAGACAGGGAATTTTTACTAGGATTAAATGTCAGGAATTGTGAAAAACTGAGTTTAAATGTATTTGGCTAAGGTGTATGTAAACCTCCGACTTCAACTGTATGTAAATTAGATATTTCTGTATTTCATTTTCAATACATTTGCAAAAATGTTTAAAAACGTTTTCACTTTGTCATTATGGGGTATTGTGTGTAGATGGGTGAAAAATAATAATATTTAATCCATTTTGAATTCAGGCAGTAGCAACAAAACGTGGATTAAGTCAAAGGGTATGAATACTTTCTGAAGGCACTGTACTGTATGCTGTACATACTCGTATGCTTTTGCCGTGCTTTTGCCGCACAGTAGGTCTACTTACCATATCCTTTGCATATTTGCCAGTTTGTGAGAGTGTACTTTGGTATCAGTATGCGAGCTGGAGGAACGAACACATCTCCATTGGTAAAAACGCTACAATATACAACTCCTGAAAGTCAGTACCTTTTAAAGGGCTTGCAGTTTCAACATGGTTATGATCGTTGACATTTTCAACATCAGAAATTTAGTAGGCGTGGCCTAGCCTACATGAAACGATCAAATCTAACAAACTATACTGCTGTGAACTACATTCTGCCCCTGAACAAGGCAGTTAACCCACTGTTCCTAGGCCGTCATTATAAAATCTACGACAGATTTTTACCTTGTCAGCTCTGGGATTCGATCTAGGAACCTTTTGGTTACTGGCCCAACCCTCTAACCACTAGGCTACCTGCCGCCCCAAATAGATAACATATATCTGACCGTACCTACCTTTCTCTCAGTGAGGTTGAGCATGCTGATGAAACCAAGCACCTCATCAGCTGGATCCTCGTCATCATCACTGTCCTCTGTGATTTAAAACAAAAGATATAACATTTATTACAGTATGGTTATTACCAAGAACCTTACAATCTTGTAAGTTTATTGTGTAAATGTAACATTGATAGCCTAGGCCAAGGGTAGTCAACCAGGCGTCCGTGATACTGCAGGGGGTCCACGGAAATATTTGTAAAAAATGATTATAAAAAATAATACATTTTTTATTTCAATGTTTTTAGGAATATCACTAGCAACAACAACAAAAAATGTTTTTATTACATACCGACAGTAGAAAAGAGGAGAATAACTTATTTGTAATGGTGTAACCTTTATTTCCCAACTCCCAATATTGAAGAAATTACACTCACTTAAGTACCTAGCATAGGCTTTGAAAAAGCACCCGCAAATAGGCTACCAGTGCAGTAAGTGGCTGTAAGCTTTCTTCACTTGGACATATATTTTTCCCAACACATGGCTAACCTTTGTTTAACCAGCTAATTAGCTGCTCTTAGCGAAAACGTGTTTGGAGTTAACTTTCTAGCTAATAGGCTATGTTAGAGTTTACACTTCCTCCCCCAATTATGTGTAATAATAATTATAATTATAATTCTCCTTGCCATCATCATTCACCTGATGATAAGACAGTGGCGTGTGTTCATGAATGCCAAAGGAAGCCAGGCTCCCCCAAAAAATGGACTAAGAAAAAAAAAACGTACTTTTGGTTCTCTGTGTTTCATAAATGTCCTTCAATTCGCAAGAGGCTGAAAGTATCTCACCGGAGAAAGCATCCAAGTGAATGAAACAGCACCCCCTTTGTCTCAGTATGTGTAGCCCATCTACAGTGCATTCGGAAAGTATTCAGACCCCTTGACTTTTTCCACATTTTGTTACGTTACAGCATTATTCTAAAATGTATTCTAAAATCTTTTTCCGCATTCATCTACACACAATACCCCAAAATGACAAAGCAAAAACTGTTTTTTAGAAATATTTGCTTATTTACATAAGTATTCAGACCCTTTGCTATGAGACTCAAAATTTAGCTCAGGTGCATCCTGTTTACATCGATCATCCTTGAGATGTTTCTACAACATGATTGGAGTCCACCTGTGGTAAATTCAATTGATTGGACATGACTTGGAAAGGCACACACCTGTCTTTATAAGGTCCCACAGTTGACAGTGAATGTCAGAGCAAATAACTAGCCATGAGGTTGAGTGAATTGTCCGTAGAGCTCTGAGACAGGATTGTGTCGATGCACAGATCTGGGGAAGGGTGCCAAAAAATATCTGCAGCATTGAAAGTTCCCAAGAACACAGTGGCCTCCATCATCCTTAAAAATGGAAGACGTTTGGAACCACCAAGATTCAGGGGAGAAGGTCCTTGGTCAGGGAGGTGACCAAGAACCTGATGCTCAATCTGACAGAGCTCCAGAGTTCCTCTGTGGAGAACCTTCCAGAAGGACAACCATCTCTGCAGCACTCCACCAATCGGGCCTTTATGGTAGAGTGGCCAAACGGAAGCCACTCCTCAGTCAAAGGCACATGACAGCCCGCTTGGATTCTCAGACCATGAGAAACAATATTCTCTGGTCTGATGAAACCAAGATTGGACTATTTGGCCTGAATGCCAAGCGTCACGTCTGGAGGAAACCAGGCACCGCTCATTTTTTATTTTTATTTTTTATTTATCCGTTATTTTACCAGGTAAGTTGACTGAGAACACGTTCTCATTTGCAGCAACGACCTGGGGAATAGTTACAGGGGAGAGGAGGGGGATGAATAAGCCAATTGTAAACTGGGGATTATTAGGTGACCGTGATGGTTGAGGGCCAGATTGGGAATTTAGCCAGGACACCGGGGTTAACACCCCTACTCTTAACCTTCACTCTTTACTCTTTACTCTTTACTCTTAAAACCTCTTAACCTTAACATCCCTTCTCATAACCTGGCCAATACCATCCCTACACTGAAGCACGGTGGTGGAAGCATCATGCTGTGGGGATGTTTTTCAGCGGCAGGGACTGGGAGACTAGTTAGGCAAGAGGGAAAGATGAACGAAGCACAGTACAGAGATCCTTGATGAAAACCTGTTCCAGAGCACTCAGGACCTCAGACTGGTGAAAAGGTTCACCTTCCAACAGGACAATGACCCTAAGCACACAGCCAAGACAATGCAGGAGTGGCTTCGAGACAAGTCTGAATGTCCTTGAGTGGCCCAGGTAGAGCCTGGACTTGAACCCGATAACATCTCTGGAGAGACCTGAAAATAGCCATGCAGCAACGCTCCCCATCCAACCTGACAGAGCTTGAGAGGATCTGCAGAGAAGAATGGAAGAAACTCCCCAAATACAGGTGTGCCAAGCTTGTAGCGTGATACCCAAGAAGACTCAAGGCTGTAATCGCTGCCAAAGGGGCTTCAACAAAGTACTGAGTAAAGGATCTGAATGCTTATGTAAATTGGATATTTCAGTTTTTTTTTATATGTATAAATTTGCTAAAATTGATCAAAACCTGTTTTTGCTTTGTTAGTATGGGGTATAGTGTGTAGATTTATTCTAAAATGAATTAAATCAGGTTGTAACATAAAATGTAGAAAGAGTGAAGGTTTGAATACTTTCCTTATGCATTGTATCTGATGCTGTCTGGTCAAAAAGAGTATGACACTGTTGTCGCCCGTAGCATTGAATGCAAGGGAAGCCAGTGATCATTTGACCTCCCTTGATTAAAAAAAAGTATAAAACAATAGCCAATCAGCATTGAGCGGTCCTGGAGCACAAAAAAAAATGTCAAGGGAAGCCAGTTTGAAATTGGCTTCACACCAATCACATCAGAAGCCAAACGTCATTGACAAAAAAAAATTGAATTGTTGTATCTGGTTGTGTAGTTGTCCTCCGGTGGCTAGCTAGCTAGTTAAAATCACCAGTTTCCTAAATCAAATCATATTTTATTTGTCACATGCGCCGAAGATAACAGTGACCTTACAGTGAAATGCTTACTTACAAGTCCTTAACCAACAATGTAGTTTTAAGAAAATATCTAAAAAAAAGCAAGAGATAAGAATAACAAATGATTAAAGAGCAGCAGTAAGTAACAATAGCGGGGCTATATACAGGGGGAACCGGTACAGAGTCAATGTGCGGGGGCACCGGTGTCGAGGTAATATGTACAGTGGGGAGAACAAGTATTTGATACACTGCCGATTTTGCAGGTTTTCCTACTTACAAAGCATGTAGAGGTCTGGGTGCAGTTGTAATGTTTATCATAGAGTTTATAGCACTTTTCTTCAACCTCAGTTGAGAGACGGAAAATTTCTCTAACTCCTTGGTGGTGGGTGTTTCGTCCGTTTTTATAAAACCCTAAAAAAAATACCAGGAAAAAAAAACCAGAAATATCACCATTCTTGTTTTATCGAGATTTTTTCATACACTAATTTTTTTATTTATTTTTAATTTGTTTTATTTCTTTTAATTTGCAGTTTTGTTAATTTATGCATGACATAAAGTATTATTCACCTAACCAACCCCAAAGCACAGTAAGTAGAAAGCGTCTCCGGCTCTCACTGACCAGAACCAGACCGCTGCGAAACCCCCTTTAGTCGTTGTGTCTTTAAGCAAGAAGAGTAAGACAAGAAAGAAAGCCCTCCTGTTCTCCACTCATTACCTGTATTAACTGCACCTGTTGAACTCGTTACCTGTATAAAAAACACCTGTCCACACACTCAATCAAACAGACTCCAACCTCTCCACAATGGCCAAGACCAGAAGCTGTTAAAGACATCAGGGATAAAATTGTTAGACATGCAACAGGCTGGGATGGCTACAGACAATAGGCAAGCAGCTTGTGAGAAGGCAACAACTGTTGGCGCAATTATTAGAAAATGAAGAAGTTCAAATGACGGTCAATCACCCTCGGTCTGGGGCTCCATGCAAGATCTCACCTCGTGGGGCATCAATGATCATGAGGGGAAGTGAGTATCAGCCCAGAACTACACGGCAGGACTCGTCAATGACCTGAAGAGAGCTGGACCACAGTCTCAAAGAAAACCATT
Source organism: Salvelinus sp. IW2-2015 (assembly GCF_002910315.2). NCBI lineage: Eukaryota > Metazoa > Chordata > Actinopteri > Salmoniformes > Salmonidae > Salvelinus > Salvelinus sp. IW2-2015. Next base: position 3,925,799 of record NW_019942514.1, on the reverse strand, counting down.
AGTAACACACTACACCGTCATGGATTAAAATCCTGCAGCGCACGCAAGGTCCCACCTGCTCAACCAGCGCATGTCCAGCCCCGTCGAAGTTTGCCAATGACCATCTGGATGATCCAGAGAGGAATGGGGAGCAGGTCATATGGTCTGATGAGACAAAAATTAGAGCTTTTTGGTCTAAACTCACCTCGCCGTGTTTGGAGGAAGAAGAAGGATGAGTACAACCCCAAGAACACCATCCCAACCGTAAGCATGGAGGTGAAACATCATTCTTTGGGATGCTTTTCTGCAAAGGGTACAGGAATGACTGCACCGTATTGAGGAGGATGGATGGGGCCATGTATCGCGAGATCTTGGCCAACAACCTCCTTCCCTCAGTAAGAGCATTGAAGATGGGTCGTGGCTGGCGTCTTCCAGCATGACAACGACCCGAAACACACAGCCAGGGCAACTAAGGAGTGGCGCCGCTAAGAAGCATCTCAAGGTCCTGGAGTGCCTAGCCAGTCTCCAGACCTGAACCCAAGAAAAATCTTTGGAGGGAGCTGAAAGTCCGTATAGCCCCCGGACAGCCCCGAAACCTGAAGGACTGGAGAAGATCTGTATGGAGAGTGGCCAAAATCCCTGCTGCAGTGGGCAAACCTGTCGAAGAACTACAGAAACGTGATGATCTCTGTAAAATGCAAAACAAAGGTTTTCTGTATACCAAATATTAAGATCTGCTTTTCTGATGTATCAAATACTTATGTCATGCAATAAAATGCAAATGAATTACTTAAAATCATACAATGTGATTTTCTGGATTTTTGTTTTAGATTCCGTCTCTCACAGTTGAAGTGCCTAGTGATAAAAATTACAGACCTCTACATGCTTTGTAAGTAGAAAACCTGCAAAATCGCAGTGTATCATTTTTTTACATTTACATTTTAGTCATTTAGCAGACGCTCTTATCCAGAGCGACTTACAGTAGAGTGCATACATTTTATTACATTTTTTATTATTATAATTTTTTTTACATACTGAGACAAGGATATCCCTACCGGCCAAACCCTCCCTAACCCGGACCACGCTTATGCCCAATGTGCGTCCCCACGACCTCCCCGTTGCGCCGCTGCACAGAAGCCTGGGCGCGAACCCAGCCCAGCCTGGGCGCGAACCCAGAGACTCTGGTGGCGCAGCTAGCACTGCGATGCAGTGCCCTAGACCACCGCGCCACCCGGGAACAAGTATCAAATACTTGTTCTCCCCACTGTACATGTAGGTAGAGGTAAAGTGACTATGCATAGATAATAACAGAGAGAAGCAGCAGCGTTCCAGAGGGGGGAGGGGGGCAATGCAAATAGTCTGGGTAGCCATTTGACTAGGTGTTCAGGAGTCTTATGACTTGGAGTAGAAGCTACTTGGACCTAGACTTGGCACTCCGGTACTGCTTGCCGTGCGGTAGCAGAGAGAACAGTCTATGACTAGGATGGCTGGAGTCTGACAATTTATAGGGCCTTCCTCTGACCCCGCATGGTATAAAGGTCCTGGATGGCAGGAAGCTTGACCCTAGTGATGTACTGGGCCGTACGCACTACCCTGTAGTGCCTTGCGGTCGGAGGCCGAGCAGTTGCCATACCAGGCAGTGATGCAACCAGTCAGGATGCTCTCGATGGTGCAGCTATAAAACCTTTTGAGGACCTGAGGACCCATTCCAAATCTTTTCAGTCTCCTGAGGGGGAATAGGTTTTGTCGTGCCCTCTTCACGACTGTCTTGGTGTGCTTGGACCACGTTCATTTGTTGGTGATATGGACCCCAAGGAACTTGACGCTCTCAACCTGCTCCACTACAGCCCCGTCGATGGGAATGGGGGGCGTGCTTGGTCCTCCTTTTCCTGTAGTCCACAATCATCTCCTTTGTCTTGATCACATTGCGGGAGAGGTTGCTGTCCTTGCACCACACGGTCATGTCTCTGACCTCCCTATAGGCTGTCTCATCATTGTCGGTGATCAGTACCACTGTTGTGTCAAATTAGCCATGGATGGAGAAAGGGATTTGGACTTGTGGTTTTACTTAATTCTCCGTACTGGCTTATGATTATAACGGTGATTCTGATCCAACCTTAAAGTCATACATTGTTCCCCTGGCCTGAGAGGATGGAAGTTCAACATGTAACTAGAAGTAGTAGGGTAATGTTAACTAGCTGACCTGGCGTATTGTTGCTCATGAAAGGATGTTAGGCTAGCGAGCAAGCATTTTCGCCAGGTAGCCTAGGACAACAAATACAAGAAGCACGTACTGTGTGACAGAGTCATAGACCATTTAGGTAACATGGCATTGGTGTTTCTCTACAAGTAGGGATGTTTTTCCTCAGTTCCATAGATGGCACACACACACACAAAAAACAGTAACATGGACAGCCACATCATATTTAGCTAACGTTGATTGGACCAAATCATTTTTGGTCTATTTTAGTTGTCACTGTTATGGATTTTTGCACCAAAATAACCTGGCAATAACCCCCCCTCAAAAAGTAACAGTCATTCAATAATGATCCTTCTCACCCAGCGTTACACCAGAGACACAGGACCACAAAATGAAGGTATGAACCCAGCATTTATTTTCCACAGGTTGGAACTCAACAATTAATCAGGTGCTGATTGGCAGAACTCCGAACCCCATTACTCTAAAAAAGGAATAGAACTTACAACAAACATACTAATCTACTAAGTACCAACATCCCACCACTCCTATTCCTCAATCAGATTAAAATCCACATAAGGCCTTGAAAAGAACCATAGAGGWTCTTCCCCAGTGCCACAGATGGCCCTATTACCAGATCCCTGCGACCCTACTTCGCTATCCTTTTTCCAATCACCCAGTCAAAAACCCTCTGAGACACCACCACTTTTAAGGCCTCAACAGGTGCAGTCTTAAAGGCACTATTACACATCCCATGTGCCCTCAATTAGAGCCTATCACACTGCTACAGCAATGGCATTTACACAAAGCATCCTTAATCAATTGATGATGTTGGCAAGGAATCTCCCTTTAAATATACAGACCTATTTGATTCCGAGTGAGCGCCGGTGTAATCATTTACCAAAATAATGACTATGTCCATATAAGGTCTTCCTGTTAGGCCAATGGAGTTCCTGCAAGGAAACCATTACAACATTAATTCTAGATTATGAAGCTATGCCCATATATGGAGTTCCAGTCGGGGGCACCATTCCAACATGAATTTCCCCCAATTATGACTCAGCTCATGACAAGAGTATAGTACCTATGCTGCGTTCAAGGTCATGGCATCTTTTCAAATGTTTTCACCCGATGTAATGGAAAAGTTGTTATATGTGCAGACAGTCATCCAAAAATGTTGCTTCTGTCTCTGGTCGAATTAGTAGGCCTATATAATTTTACTTATTTTACAGACATTTGTATGGGAGGAAAAGGTCATTTTAAGGACTTCACTAAATGATTATAATTTAAGAAATATGTTCCCAAGTATTCCCACGCATAATAGAGAGACACGTAATTGTATACAAATGTAAGCAAGGTTTGAAATTATTATGTTTTAGTCAAACATTAAATCTGTTTGGGCTTCTTTCGGTCAATTTGCAGTCTACAAATTATTTGTCATTTTGTTTCCGGCCCCCCGACCATCCGCTCAACATAAAATCGGCCTTCGGCTGAATCTAGTTGATGATCACCGTTGTAGATGATGCACAAGTATCATAAACCTATTTGTCATAGGTTCACATGCAAGGTATGCTGGTTGAAATTGAATAATGTGTTTTGGTTTCCTAGAAATAGCTACATCTGGTTTACTTCTTATCTTTACCTGATACATTGTGAACATAATTTTAATTTGGTAGCATCTTGGAAAAACATTCTAAGTAGCTTTTAACTACCCCATCATATGTGAGATTAACAGTGAACAGTGGTAGCAGGGTTTTACTATTAGCCACTAGGTGGCAGTAGCCTACACAATACACCAGCAGGACAGTTATACAATGTTTAAATCAACAAAATAATGACAATAGTAGACTACTAGTATAATTTTTTTATTTAATTATATTTTGAACAATACAGGCAAATTATCAACCGCAAACCACATATTTCACCCTGCATCTCCAGAGACTAACTTAAACATCAGCTATCTGAGCAGCTAACTGATCGCTGCAGCTGTACACAGCCCATCTGTAAATAGCCCATCCAATCTACCTACCTCATCCCCATATTGTTCTTATTTACTTTATTGCTCTTTTGCACACCATTATTTCCACTTGCACATCATCATCTGCACATCTATCACTCCAGTGTTAATTTGCTGAATTGTAATTACTTCGCTACTATGGCCTATTTATTGCCTTACCTCCTCACGCCATTTGCACACACTGTATATATACTTTTTTTCTATTGTGTTATTGACTGTACGTTTGTTTATTCCATGTGTAACTCTGTGTTGTTGTTTGTGTCGCGCTGCTTTGCTTTATTTTAGCCAGGTCGCAGTTGTAAGTTTGTTCTCAACTGGCCTACCTGGTTAAATAAAGGTGAAATAAAAAATTACATATATTTTTAAAAATCTCTGAAGACAGTGCAGCATAGAGAATAGAGATATTTAGTACCAGTTCATAAAGCCTATTAGCAAAACATTATGGAATCTCCATGTTTTATTCTGAACATACCTGAAAACATTACTTTTTCTAACCAATTCGTGCCACACAACCTCTTAACCACCATTCAATCAGCCATTGTTATCTGTCAGATGACCTCTCGTGCACTTTCAACCCTATTCCAACCTACACACTGCACATAGCTTAGCTTACATAGTTTATATTAGTGTTCCTGTAAGTGTGCGTTCCAATAAATGCATGTCATTAAAAGTTAAAAGATAAACATACAAGACATAATCTTGTTTTTTCCAACATGGATTGGGCCTAGGTAAATAGTTATACAAATTTGAATCACTTCAATAACTCACTATTTTGATGAGTTTGCATGGTAAGGCAATATAACAAAAAGTTCAATATTCAGTATAGCAAAAAACAAATATGGTGAATACGATGACTGGAAAGAATATATTTCTTAATGATACAGTAAATTTAAGCCATTTAAAAATGCAAAATATATTACTTCAGATTATTTACACAAATTATTTTATAAAATAAAACAGACAGATGCCATTGCGTCTAAACCTCCAGTCAAAGGTAAAAAGTCGCGAAAGGCGCGAAACAGTCACAAAAATAAGCAAATGTTTAACAGTTAACATCCTTCGTGGATATACCACAGAATACAGGGGGAAAAACCAGCCTGGCGCGTAACATGAAACACGCAACAAAAACAATCCCACACAAAGACATGGGGGGGAACAGAGGAAAAAATACATGCAGTGTGATTAGGGAATGTAAACCAGGTGTGCAGGGAACAAGACAAAACAAATGGAACAATGAAAAAATGGAGCGGCGATGGCTAGAAAGCCGGTGACGTCGAACAAGGAGAGGAGCCGACTTCGGCGGAAGTCGTGACAGTACCCCCCCTTGACGCGTGGCTCCAGCGGCGCGCCGTCACTGGCCTCGGGGATGACCCGGAGGGCGAGGCGCAGGGCGATCCGGCCGGCGACGGTYGAACTGCCGCAGCAGTTCAGGGTCCAACACATCCGCCACCGGAACCCAGCACCTCTGCTCCGGACCGTACCCCTCCCACTCCACGAGGTACTGAAGGCCCCTCGCCCGACGCCTCGAATCCAGGATGGAACGAACGGAGTACGCCGGGGCCCCCTCGATGCCGAGGGGGCGGAGGAACCTCCAGTACCTCAGATTCCTGGAGCGGACCAACCACCACCGGCCTGAGGAGAGACACATGGAACGAGGGGTTAATACGGTAATCGGGGGGAAGCTGTAACCTGTAACACACCTCGTTCACTCTCCTCAGGACTTTGAATGGCCCCACAAACCACGGGCCCAGCTTCCGGCAGGGCAGGCGAAGGGGCAGGTTTCGGGTCGAGACCCAGCCCCGGTCCCCCGGTTGAGGTCCTCACTGCGGTGACGGTCCACGCTGGTTTTTTGGCGCAGCACGGCTCGCTGGAGGTGAACATGGGCGGCTTCCCATGTCTCCTCCGCGCTCCTGAACCAGTCATCCACCACAGGAGCAGATCCACCAGTTGGACAGAACCACCAGTTAGTCAAAAGTGATGGTGGCATCCCTGCAGGCCAACTCCCGTCGGACGTCCTCGCGCAGGCTGCATCGGTAGTGGTCGATAAGGGCCCTGTCATTCCATCCTGCTCCGGCGGCCAATTCCAGGGCGAACTCCTGGGCGCTCCTCGTCCCCTGCCTCAAGTGGAAGAGCCGTTCCCCCGCCGCTCTACCCTCGGGCGGATGGTCGAAGACGGCCCGGAAGCGGCGGCAGAACTCCTCGAAGTGGTCCAACGCCGCGTCTCCTTCTCCCCACACGGCGTTTGCCCACTCCAGAACTCTCCCCGAAAGGCATGAGATGAGGGCGGACACCCTCTCCCTTCCCGAGGGAAGGTATAGGTCCAGGTATAGGTCCAGCTGTAATAGGAACCCCTGGCACCGTGCTGCCGTCCCATCATACTCCCTGGGAAGGGAGTCATACTCCCTGGGAAGGGAGTCCTTCCAGTCCCACTGGGACTGGATCAAGGAGAATGCCGCATCCCACTGGGACTGGATCCAGGAGAACGCCGCATCCCACTGGGACTGGATCCAGGAGAACGCCGCATCCCACTGGGACTGGATCCAGCCGAACGCCGCATCCCACTGGGACTGGATCCAGCCGAACGCCGCATCCCACTGGGACTGGATCCAGGAGAACGCCGCCCGAACAAGGAGAGGAGACGACTTCGGCGGAAGTCGTGACATTTAACAAAGGAGAAGTGGCTGATTAACTAAAGTAATATTTTTGTTAAGGGTCCTTTTGACCCAAAAGGTGCTTTTTCATGACTTCGTCAATCGACTTGTTCTTAATAAATCTAAATAATTGTTTAGTGTTTCTGTATGAATATGGACTTTGAAAAAGTTCAAGTCCGGGTAATTTTGACCCCAGACAAAAACACCTTATTCCCCCTATAGAAATTTGATAGATAGGACCTTTATTTGAATCTAGGTTTCTCTGAATACATAAGTAATCCAGACCCTCAGAGGCTAGAGGGTTACCTGTTGGAGTGATCGTGATCTGATAGAAAGATTACCTGCAGAGATGGAGCACCTTATGCACTCGCCCATGGTTTTAACTAGTTATAACTAGGTATGAACGTGTACAAAATCAAAATGATCTTAGACATATGCTTAGTTGCAGTCAAAACAGACTGTCAGTGGTATGAATACTTGATAGAACTGCAATACAGAAACCAGCTACTCTCTGAATGTACACACTGGGTAATCTAAAAAATATATTTCTTGGTGTGTAATCTAAAATGTTAGAAAATACCCAAATTTCTATAATACCCTCCAATATGCTATATGTGCAACTTGTTATGGTATTTTGGTTGTTATAACATTTGGTTTAAAGTGACTGAGGGTATGGGTATGCTTTTTGAAGCATCCTGCCATTGGCCCTACCACTCCCATTGTTTCACTAGCAGTGATGCTAATACTGGCTGTGGGGTAAGTAAATAAAAAAGATTAAGCCATATTTTTGGTCATTGTTTCTCAGGATCAATGGATGAATAACTTTTTGCCCCCAAAAATGTAGTATATTTAAAATGTTGATGTACTGCCCCTTTAATTGGACGTCAATTTTACTACATAAATATGACAAAATTAATGTTTACTTCAAAATTCTAAAAACTGAATGAACTGAATGAAAAACACCAAGGGGATGAATACTTTTGCAAGGCACTGTATGTAACTATGTTGGTCGTTTGAGGGTTAAAAATCAGTTCACTTCAAGATACAATATATAACTCACATAAACATGACAAGAAAGACAAAAAAAGTTTCATCTTCAAAAAGCAGATACCAAGTAGATTAAGAGATCAAGGTAGAAATTGCTGTATCCATTAAATGCAATGGTTTATAAAAACAGCATCCATTCAAGTCAAAAAGGAAGAAAACTGGAACAACTGAGAAGAAACCCCTTGTCTTTACACAACTGTTGTTGCATGTCAGTACCCAATCTTTTATACTGTACAATGATATTTAGCACTGGTGGGTGATTACATTTAAATGTAGCTGTGTCAAAATAATTCAACATACTGAACAAGATCTGAAGAACTCTATAAAAGGCTTCTCTATAACTGACTACCACTTTCAAACAAATGCTCCTCAGACACTGTCCTTGTCAAACTCACAGACAAAGTACATGGTGGGGTGGCAGGCAACATCGGTCCAGTCCCCCACCGCCACCATTTCAGCACAGTCCTCGTCCTCGTAGGCATTGTTGGGTTCCCCTTCCCTCCACTTGCTGAAGGTGCTCATTGGGGAGCTATCCACGTAGGTGAAATGGCCCTCGCGGTCTATGTCATTGATACCAATGTACACCCGGCTCAGGCCCGCCTCTGTGATGTACCCAGCGATGGCCGTATTGGCCCCTTCATCCTTGGGCATGGCCAGGTGTCCACCCCTCCCCTGACAATAGACTTCTGCGTCGGTGTAGCGTTTCTCCTCCTTGACCAGCAGATAGACCTTGCTGTCGGTCTCTTTGATGCCGGCAACAGCTGCAGGGGAGGGCAGTGCTGAAAAATGAGCACTTGTATTTCTATAATCACACCGACATATATACCCAGCGTTTACTTTGTGAATGGAAGAAAACAAAGCAAAATGGTCTACGATACGAGCATTTAAACTAATACTGAAATGAAACTGATAGCTCTCTGTCTTTACGTTACTCATTGGAAATTCCTAATTTAACATTCAACCAGACATCCTGAAAGTGTACCATTTTTTATGAACTTCAGCTCATTGGATAACTGTGTCACTAGGATATCCATCTCGCCAATAGTTTTCCTCAGGGGTGTGCATTCACATGGAACACCTGATGAGACAAAACAAAACGTGGCTTGGGCTTATTGTTAATTAGACCTAGAATGTTTCTCCAAACAAATAAATGTTTTACCTGGATCACCATTCGGGCCCCTTGATCCAAGATCACCCATATCTCCCTTTACACCTGAGAGTAGAAACATTGTTAAAGTACATGGAAAATATAGCAATGCATCCCTAAACAGAAGTGTAAATGCAAGTTGTTCTGTTTTTTTCCTACCTTTGACTCCACTGGGGCCAATCTTCCCATAATGTCCCATTATACCCTTCTGTCCTTTAACTCCCAGATGTCCTGTAGGGAAACATGTTTTACTGTTACTAGAAGTGTTTTGTTACTGATTTCAGAATCAAAGTAATACGTGGGTTAAATAACAAAGCCTCTGCATCCCACTGCTGGCTTCCTTCTGAAGCAAAGCAGGGTTGGTCCTGGTCAATCCCTGGATGGGAGGCCAGATGCTGCTGGAAGTTTTGTTAGAGGGCCAGTAGGAGGCACCCTTTCCTCTGGTCTAAAAAAAATATCCCAACGCCCCTATGGAGTGATTGGGGACATTGCCCTGTGTAGGGTGCTGTCTTTTGGATTGGATGTTTAATGGGTGTCCTGACTCTCTGTGGTCAGTAAAGATCCCATGGGCACTTATTGTAAGAGTAGGGGTGTTAACCCCGGTGTCCTGGCTAAATTTCCAATCTGGCCCTCATACCATCATAGTCACCTAATCATCCCCAGCTTACAATTGGCTCATTCATCCCACCTCCTCTCCCCTGTAACTATTCCCCAAGTTGTTGCTGTAAATGAGAATGTGTTCTCAGTCAACTTACCTGGTTAAATAAATAAAAATAAAAAACCTGTCTTTGGTGACAGCGTCCACCAAGCCCCATAGACTTAGATGGACATTGTAACTGAGCCATTATGGCGTCTGTGAGAGCCATCTCCATTTTGAAGTAGTGAATTTTATTCTTCTACTACTTCTATGACAAACAAACTGAAAGGGTGCATACTGCAATTTACTGCCAATTGCAGTTATGGAATGTTTGTTCACGAGTAAACTCATTGGCTGCTCCCTCCTGGTGACCTGGATGGAATTATGTGATCCTTACTTAACCCATAGGAAGTCCCACCCAGTTGACTACTTCAAAATGGTGAAAGTCCTCAATGGTGCTGCCCATGCTAAAACCGGCTTTTGGACACTAGAGTACTCTATCTATCTCTATGACCAGTCCTCATTAATTAACAGCTGTTGTAAACACTTGTCAGTGATTCAGGGGATTCTGGGTAGTGTTTCTCACGCAACTTCTGACCTAAAGTAAACATTCTGTTGCTCTGGACTGCCTAGCAGTGATGTAACCAGCGCACAACATCCTCTAGGAGAAATGATTGTCAGTACATGCTGTGATCTTTACTCTAGTTCCTGCAATAACTGTCCAATTAAATAAATACATCATAGAATCATGTTGTTAAAGGAAATATGATTATTTTAAACCATTCTGGGAAAAATCTGTATGYTTCTAGTCTATTGTAAAATAAATAAGTACACAAATGTAGTGAGACACCTTAGTGATAGGCCAAAGGGTTATCCAAAGACCTTTTCCGAAGGGAAATCAGTAGGCGTGTCCTAAAAGCTTTTCATGACAACCAAATTCTCAAGCAGATAACTACTCCCAACACCCTACAACGCTGAAAAACATACCACGCCCAAGTTTCCCAAGTCCAGCCTCCATAGAGTCAAAACTTTGTGATATTGTGAGGGATGTCATCAAAGCATAGCACCTGTACAGAGAGAATGCTGAACGTTGTTTTTGCTTCTGTTTTCAAAGATAGAGGCTTACCTATCTCCCCTGGTGGACCCATTCTTCCTGGTCTCCCAGGTGCTCCTTTCACTCCCTTTTCTCCTTCCTCTCCTGTCAAATGGAGAGAAAGCTTCATGAATCAAAACACAAACTGCACAACTCTGAAATGTTATTACTGTTGATAAATAGTGCACACTGCAATCCTATGAGTCCTATATGATTTCTTGTTTTAGACTCTAATTTTTGATGAAAGCGTGAGTGTATGCCTTTGAGTCCTGGGATGAGAATTTGGACAGAGCAGGGTTCGTCTGACATGTGCAGTCCATGAGCTGACTCCATCAGGGTCAGCCCCAGTAGAGTGATAAGTACACAAGGCATCAGCTTCTCTCCTCTCATCCTGCAACATGGATGGGTTGATGGACTGGAAGAAATTGTATGAAATATACACTGACACAAACACACACACAGATACAGGTAACTGCCAAAATAAAAGAAACACCAACATAAAGTATCTTAATAGGGCCTTGGGCCACCAACGAGCCGCCAGAACAGCTTCAATGTACCTTAGCATAGATTCTACAAGTGTCTGGAAATCTATTGGAGGGATGTGAGACCATTTTTCAACGAGAAATTCCATAATTTGGTGTTTTGTTGATGGTGGTGGGAAAAGCCGTCTAATGCGTTGCTCCAGAATCTCCAATAATGTTAAATTAGGTTGATATCTGGTGACTGAGACGGCCATGGCATATGGTTTACATCATTTTCATGATCATTACACCATTCAGTGACTACCTGTGCCCTGTGGATGGGGACATTTCCACTGCGCACAGATGTCATTTCAATGTCTATTCCACATTGGTTCAATGTAATTTAATTGAAATGACGTGGGAACAACATTGATTCAACCAGTTTGTGCCCAGTGGGTTGTCATCCTATGGGGGCATAGCCATGGTAGACATGGTAATAATGGCCTGCCCAGCATTTTTATACATGACCCTAAGCATGATGGGATGTTATTTGCTTAAGTAAACTCAGGAACCACACCTGTGTGGAAGCACCTGCTTTAAAAATAATTTGTATCTCCCACATTTACTTTGTGTTTCCATTATTTTCGCAGTTACCTGTACATCTGAAGAGCAGAGTTAAGATTAAGACTTTTTTGCAGTAAATTGAGAAAAGGCAACATCATGGTACAATTAATCGTGGTACAATTAAGTCTGATATGAGTAATGATTACCCAAGTCTATGTGATGGTGTGCTTTTATACAGTCCATCACAACAACTGATTGGAGACCTCAAACCAACCCTTTCACATCACTCAATATAACAACAAAAAATTGGTGAAACTTGCAGTAGCCTAAGCCAGAATGTATCTGACCTAAGACCAAATTTCCTTATCTGGCTTTGATGTCAATTCCCTTGAAAAGTGCCTTGGCACATGCCAGATGAAACAATACAGAGTGCTGTGACAAATCACATACAGCCAAACAACATCCAAAGATGAAGCAACCTTGGTTGGTTTATCATGACATACACAGGATACTGTTATATGGGTCTCAAGTCACATCAATGTTTCTAAATGTAACCTACCTTTTGTGGAGTTTTCCAGACCCACAAAGCAGCAAGTAGCTTCAGTTTGAGGATTATTCTAAATGATCCACATGAGTTAACATGGGGTTGCACACTGGTGGTTTTTCCAGGGATTTCATGTTTCCTTCTCAGGACCCTAGAATGTGTGTGATAGGTCGTTTCACAGATAAAGCCAAAGGCAGCTGGGGCTTCAAAGATAATTGGATGGGAAAGCATGGGGGTCATTGACAACATCCACTTCTGATAGCACACAAACTAAATTAAAGGGGATTAAAAACTATAAGGTCCATTCTTGATTTTCACACAAATACTGAAATATATGTTCAGTGAATAGGTTATGATGTAGCTAGTACAAAACAACAACCTAATAGAGTTGCAATGTCAGTTCTCAGTTTACACAAAAACATTTAAGTACAAAAACTATACGATGCTTTTCTACTAGCCTGAGTACCAGTCTCTTTAGCTAACGTTCTACTCGTCATTGCCAAACTGGTCTTTCAGCAATCTTCAAATATGAACATTCTATCATTAATGAGCTTGAGGTTATCCTGATTCCATAACCTTCACAGCTATCGTCCAATCACAATGTATACGTAAATTAGACTGATAGGAAGACGTTCTAACTTAATTCAATAATTTTATTGGATTGACTATATTCCTACTATATTGTTACTTCTGGGACACGCATTGGCCTAGGCTACTGGTTCCAGGGCTATAAGAGGAATACAGAGGATGGAAGCGAGAGAGGCCAGGGAAATAAATCAACAAATACCCTACCATCTAACCCTACACTCATTAAAAACCCACCACCCTACTCCACTATTTAAACCTATCAAGTCCTACCTCAGGCCAACAGCCTGAAAGGACAGGACACCACCACTCAACAAACGCTGTAACTCTTCTGACGTCAAATCTCGCACACCCAAATACTTCTCTGCAGTTGCCACCACAACCTCTATTTTCTGTGATTTACGTTCCATCCTTGCAGTACAGTTTATAACCATTGCTATGAATGCTAAAAAGCCAATCTTACTGAAGCATATATCACTCGTTGGCCTATCCCTCTGTACTGATACAGATCTACACTACTCACACGAATCCTCATTGACCCATCTTCCTCAACTTTCGCTGCCTCAGCATACAGCACAATATGCTCTACTCTAAGTAACCTCAACCTGCCTCTCTTGCACCAGACATTTCTGATTCCCACCCAGCCCCATGGGCACCCATACAATTAACACATACCGCTTCTTACCCCAATCAAATCAAATCAAATCAAATGTATTTATATAGCCCTTACATCAGCTGATATCGCAAAGTGCTGTACAGAAACCCAGCCTAAAACCCCAAACAGCAAGCAATGCAGGTGTAGAAGCACGGTGGCTAGGAAAAACTCCCTAGAAATGCTACACACTCCTTTGTCTCGTGCCCTTCTGCACACTTCTCACACCTAGGAACCTCCCTTCTACAGACTGCTGCCACATGCCCATAAACTTGACACCTGTAACGTCTTAAATTTATTTGGCACATAAACTTGTACGGGATAAATGGAATATCCTAACATCAATCACTTTGTGAGGCAGAGACTCAATATCAAAAGCTATGCAAGCCAGAGACAAAACATTTTTTTTGTCTGACGCAACTTTTGTGTCAATGAATTGAAGTTAAACATCGCCAAATGCGTCAATTTAATTAAATGTGCAAAAAAAGCATAGTGTCTAAGTCTATTTAATGAATCCCAACAGATCGTAAAGCAGGGAATCCCCATTCCCCACTGAGTTAATTTTTGGAAGTGTCAAATTCACGTTCTCATCCATAAATGCATATCAAGTACAAGCGTGCTGCCCAGCAGCTCATCAGCAGGATGGATGGGCGTCTAACGTGGATCGCTAGAATAATGATTATGATCACATTTCCTCAATTTAAATATTAGGCCTATGGGGACACCTATACGTTTGGAAGCCAAGCACGAGTGATCACTGTAATCTTAATATCGTCTAGGCATGATGTTAAAATATCATCACGCCTAGAATAAAAAACACCAGGCTTCTGTCATAGACTTAATTTAATAAAAAAAGTAAAGAATTACAGGGGGTAGTTTAGAGAAATGAATCCCGTGCAAATCTTCCTATGGAATAAGGCACATGCTTGGATAATAATTACATAACCAACATCTCTAGTACAGTGGTGGAAAAAGTACCCAATTTGTCATACTTGAGTAAAAGTAAATATACTTTAATAGAAAATGACTAAAGTAAAAGTTAAAGTCACCCAGTAAAATACTACTTGAGTAAAAGTATTTTTTTTTAAACACTTAAGTATCAAAAGTAAATGTAATTGCTAAAATATACTTAAGTATCAAAGTGAAAATAAATGTATAAATAATTTAAAATTCCTTATATTAAGCAAACCAGACGGCGCAATATTCTTGTTTTTTAAATTTCCAACACTTAGACATAATTTACAAACAAAGCATGTGTGTTTAATGAGTCCACCAGATCAGAGGCAGTAGGGATGACTAGGGACGTTCTCTTGATAAGTGCATGAATTGGGGCATTTTCCTTCATGCTAAGCAATCAAAATGTAATGAGCACTTTTGTGCGTCAGGGAAAATGTATTGAGTAAAAAGTACATTATTTTCTTTAGGAATGTAGTGAAGTAAAAGTAAAAGTTGTCAAAAATATAAATAGTAAAGTAAACTACAGATACCTTAAAACGACTTAAGTACTAAAAGTACTTGCATGTACTGTTTAAGTAGTTTTTGGGTGTATCTGTACTTTACGATTTATATTTTTGACATTCCTAAAGAAAATAATATTTTTACTCCATAAACTTTCCCTGACACTCAAACGTCCTCGTTACATTTTGAATGCTTAGCAGGACAGGAAATGTATCAAGATAACATCCCTGGTCCTCCCTACTGCCTCTGATCTGGCGGACTCACTAAACACAAAATGCTTCGTTTGTAAATAACCTCTAAGTGTTGTAGTGTCCCTGGCTATCTGTAAATAAATTTAAAAAACAAGACAATTGTGCCGTATGGTTTGCTTAATATAATGAATTTGAAATTATTTATACTTTTACTTTTGATATTTAAGTATATTTGGGCGCTCATTGTTACAACGTGATGAACAGGCATCTGAGGCGCTGATTGGCTCAGCCTCCAATCAATGTTGAACGTTCACATTTTGATGACACCACTGATAGGTGGTTATAGGTGGGCGTGCGAATAATTTCGGTCATCTTCAGAATTGCAGACATGTTCTGTGAAAAACAAGGCTAGTATTTTGCTAGATTAATGAAAAGTTCCATTAACCAACCATAATAGCTGTGTATGCAATCAGTTCAAATCAAGCTAGCGAGCGAACTGATTAGCTGGCTAAATTAGCTACGACATTTGCGTTAGCTTACTATCAAGGTTTGTTTATCCAGTTCAGAAGATGTTTTGCGTTTCAATTCACATAACATTCGTCTACTCTCCACCAGTTTAGTTAATATAGCGAAGAGAGTGGTTGTTCATTTTTTTGTGTGTCTGAAAATAACTAACTAACATAGTACCGAATGAAAGAAGAACGCTAGCTAAAGCTAACCCCTGCAAGTTGGACCTCGGTGACAGTGAAAAATATTGATGTTTTTCCAATGAATATATGTTTACCTGACTTTGGTAGCAACCCAGCAATGCAGTTCTCATGCTTCGTGTTGTGGGTAGGCTAATTAATGGATGGGTGACTAATGGATTTGGATTTCCTCAATTTGATATGTTTTATTTTCCAACAGTTTTACCTGCACTGCTGACTGACAAATGAAAAAACGTTGTGCAAATAAACATTTGAAAAGATCTCTCAAAGGAAATGCCATTGGACTCAATATGTTGGGAATTGGCAAGATGCCTAGGTATGTGTTTCTATGAAGTTTAGTTTGCTTAGCTACAAACTCATTAATGTTTAACAATTATCTTTTGCTTTTGAAAATCCACATCTTTTAAAACTCACTTTTTGTCACCACAGCTCTCAAAATGAAGCAGTGCATTTCAGCACAGTCCTCAACCACAGTGACTACTTCATTCTGAGCCAGGTACCCTCTCCAGGAGTGGTTGTCCAAGGCAGCATCTTCCAACATGCGTTTACCCCTGCTTTAGTGCTTCAGAATAATGCCCAAAGGTGAGGTATCCCTTATTTAAAAGGTAATGAAGGATTTTAAACATTTGTCACTCATGTCTGGAATGCATTATAGGATTGACGGCACACTATGTCTTCAAACAGAAGAATCGCCCAAGAAAAATCCTTCTCTCCTACAACCTGCAGGTAAATGGTTATTCACTTGACTGCCATTTCATAAGAATCCTACTGTACAGAGTAAATCCAATCCTTGACATAATGCTTATTGTTTTTATGTAGTTGTGTTGTCAAGTGATGACAAGGAAGAAACCTCAGTCTGTTCTGGTACGCCAATGTCAGGGACTAGTCACTCTTCACCAACGCCCTCTGGTGGCAGTTTGGAGACAGTCGCTGATGACGATGACTTCACAAGCAATTACTTTACCAACTCCAAAACCAGACTACCAAGGAAGAAGCGAATGAAAGACCCGGTATCAGAAACACTCAATGCTGTGTAGCCGTAGTCTGTCAGTGATCAAAGGTCAATTGGATTCTTGATAAGAATCTTGACTAGTAAAACGACTTAGGTCACTCAAATGTGACATGTCCCTTGACTATCTGTACACACCAAATACAACCCTAATGTATGTGATTTTGTTTATACCTATTAACACCATCTGTTATGTCACGGTTTTCACCTTTTTCAATGGTTCCCTTCAAAGTTTGGAAAGTTGGTCCCAGACAAACCCACCACAAAACGGCGAAGAGTCAAACAGAATCATCCCATATCACCTCCTCCTAAAAAGACATCTGCTGACATTTCTGAGAGGATTGATGTGTTCTGCAGATGTGTGAGAGTGGGAACAATGCGCAGGACACCTCCCAAGCATGTCACCGTAAGCTTATTATCATTTCAGTATAATATTGAAAACAGTACAGTATTTCAAAATTGAAACTCTTTACCAGTTGAGAACACAACACTGATATTCCAGTATTCCTCTGACTCAGTTTATTTGACTCTGTTTCAGTTTACAGCAGAGTACATCCAGATTGATGAACAAGGTAAGAAAGAAAGCCCTTCAGTCTGAATTTGTGCCTTATTGGGATAAACCACAGGAGGTTGGTGGCACCTTAATTGGGGAGGACAGGCTCTGTGGTATTGGCTGTAGCGGAATAGGTGGAATGCTATCAAACACATGGTTTCCATGTGTTTGATGCCATTCCATTTACTCCGTTCCAGCAATTATTATGAGCCGACCTCCCCTCAGCAGCCTCCACTGGAATGAACATATGAGCAGCCAAGAGCTGAAGCTGTTAAAAGTGAGTTATAAATCTGAGGTATGTAGCACACAGACAGTATGTAAAGGCCTTAATACATTTTCCCATCCCTAATCTGTTAATATTAGTGCGGCTATGGTCGTATAGTCTGGCCAGTTGTGCGTGGTGCCATGCCCGAAACTTGCCTGCCCTTTTCCTCAAGACCACCTCAGGGGAGTCCCAGCGCCTCCGCCTTCTCCTCAAGATGTCCCGAGCCAACGGGGGTGCCTGGTATGACAGCAAGGGCCAACGTGAGTATTACAGAACACTTCTCAAAGAACTGTCCAAGGGAACTCTAATACTGTAGATTTTCGTCTGTAGACTCCCCTGTTTCCCCAATGTAAATTCAGTTTGCTGACTTAATCAAACTTAATCCCTCGGTCTATATATCTGAAGTTTGTCGTCTTTCGGCAGATCTCGGCGAGAACTACATAATCTTAGTGTTTGAGAATATGCTGTCTGACCTGGAGAAAGTTGAACTGGAGAAGGTCTTCAGAGAAATTGGCAGAGCAAATAAAGCTCCTGAGGATTTCACAGTACAGTTGCCATTTGTGGAGGCCAACAGAATACTGATGCATTCCTCCCATCCAACCCCAGAGAAGGTAAGCATGTTGAACATGTAATGTTACTGATGGGGCATGGTGGAAAGTTTAATAAATGAAAATCCATTTACTTATGCACTCTTAGTTGTAGGCATTTAATGGAGCATCATCCACAATGACATAACCTGATGAAGCATCAATGGATTTTATTTGTGTCCTCTGTTTGTTTTCCGCTCTGCAGCAGGTTTCAGAGCCCATTGCATGCCCACCTAAATCTCCTCCTCGCCCAGCTTCATCATTTCTGCACAAGGTATCCCAGGCCATTTCAGGTCCATCTAAACCTCTGACCTCTGATGCGTTTCAGCAGCAGTTTTTGGATTCCATTTGTGGCTCCAGTAAACAGACACCATCTTCCAAGCCTCTTGCCCCAAGATGGATTGCACCTGCCCCACAACTGATCTCTCTTGCCCCACCACGGATCTCTCTTGCCCTACCACGGATCTATTTTGCCCTACCACGGATCTCTCCTCCCCCAGCATGCCTGTCTCCTCCCCCAGCATGCCTGTCTCCTCCCCCAGCATGCCTGTCTCCTCCCCTAGCATGCCTGTCTCCTCCCCTAGCATGCCTGTCTCCTCCCCCAGCATGCCTGTCTCCTCCCCCAGCATGCCTGTCTCCTCCCCCAGCATGCCTGTCTCCTCCCCRAGCATGCCTGTCTCCTCCCCTAGCATGCCTGTCTCCTCCCCCAGCATGCCTGTCTCCTGCCCCAATACAAGTCTTGGATGATGAAATAGTGGAGATTGAATCAACCTTCAAAGGGCCAGTCAAAAGGTGAATGACAATTCCCTTTGTGCTCTTGTTATAGTGAACAATAGACTGCTTCTGCTAACCCCATTGTGATGTTTGGGTTGTCGTCTTGCTAGGATAATACTGTACCCCCCTCATCCAGCCAGAGGGGGGATCTCTGTCACCAATGAAGACCTGCACTGTCTCAACGAGGGAGAGTTCTTGAATGATGTCATCATTGACTTTTACCTGAAGTGAGTGAAGTCTGTAAGATCTGCTTTTACATTGCTCGTAGTGGGTTAACATTGGTGTATGTTCAGTATCTGCATTCCTATGGAATTAAGTTGCTTAATTTTGCTTTACGTTATACTTCATTGTTTGTCAAGGTACTTGGTCTCTGCAATGCTGAAAGAGGAGGATGCCAACAGGAGTCACATGTTCAGCTCCTTCTTTTACAAGCGCCTCACCCAGACAGAGCAGAGAAAGACCCCATGCTCTGAGGACCTACCGTAAGTACTGTAGTATGCCGACTGTACTTAACCAGTGCCCAATAGGTTCCAGCTCTGTGGGACAATTAAACTCAACCTCAACCGTTCATTCCAGTGTGAAGAAAAGGAGACACAACCGAGTGAGAACATGGACCAGGAATGTTGACCTCTTCCAGAAGGACTTCATCTTTGTCCCCATAAATGAATCGTGAGTCCATCCTCTCGTGCATACTATTACAGTATATACTCTGTCATAAATTGTCATGATATTGCTTTGCATCTTATTTAAGGTATGCTTTCCTCCCAAATGTCAAGTTCCCATATGTTTTAGTTTAGTTTACCTGAGTCACCTTCTCAACTCTTCTTTCCATCCATGTCAAAACACCCTCTTCTCCTCAGGGCACACTGGTTCCTGGCGGTCATCTGCTTCCCTGGCCTAGAGGACCTCCAGCAGGAGCCCCTGTCTCCAGACTCCCCATTCCCAGCCTGGCTGGAGGAAGCAGAGAGCAGCTTGGACAAGTGCTTCCTGATGGACTACACCTCCCCCAACCCCATGTCCCTGTTCTTCAGCCCCCCGGGCAGCAGCACCAGGGGTCAGCCAGGCCCAGAAGCCCCAGACTGCGACCTCACCATAGGGGTGAGGCTGTGTGTGTGCTCAAACGGTGGGGGCGGAGAGGAGCTGGAGCTCAGTGTGAGCCCCACCACCACAGGGGTCCATGGTCTAGGTCGGATAAAGAAGCAGCTCCTCTCAGGTGAGTGAGGAGAGAGAATACAGTCTAGTTGATCGTTAACTGCATTATAAATGGAATTGCATTTAGTCATGACCTCTCAACTGCTGAATTGGGAGCATGTGAACTATGTTTTAGATGATTGCAACGGATATGAAATGGAAAAGGATATCTTTGCCTTTTCTCCTGTTCAGGATTCAAATCAGGTAATGGATCTGTATATATATTTTGTGTGACACCATATTCTGTTTTTGACATTAGTTTTTTTGACAGTATACTACTATCAAAAGGGGTGATTAGAGAATGTGTCTTTCAGGCCATTCTATCAAGTATGTTACGTCTGAATTTGACACTAAAAATCTTTCTCCCTATCAAGGACCAGTGCAATGAGAGTGACCAGCAGGACAGTGTCGATATCTCCTCCCAACCCACTACCTGTAAACAGTAAGTTCCATGGGCTGGGGTTTTAACACACTCCTTTACCTTACAGCTGCCTTGTAGACTATTGTAGTTCTCAAAATAGTTGAACATTTATTATTCCTGCAAGAAAATGTTATTCACTCATGTCACTAGAATCATTCTTTGTATGTACCATAAACTGATAAGATTTACAATGTCCTCATGGTGAGCAATACCTTGAATTATCACAGACTGTCTGATCATATCAAATCTTTTGCTTTTTCCTCAAACAGACCTTGTATCCTGATCATGGATTCCCTAGGAGGCCATGTGAGATCGGGGGTCGTGAAGATCCTGCAAGAGTAAGATTTTATCTACTATTTATCCACCTATCAGGTTAGCAACACCTTTTTGACTGTAGTACGGACTGAGTTTGGAAATGTGTGTGAATGCAGATACTTGGAGGTGGAGTGGGAGGTGAGGAAAGGGAGTCTGAGGAGTTTCTCTAAAGATTCGATGAGGGGCTCAAACCCCCAGGTCCCTCAGCAGGACAACTACAGCGACTGTGGCGTTTACCTGCTTCAATATGTGGAGAGCTTTTTCCAGGTGAGGACATAAATTGTTGACTTCAGTACATAAAAATCAATTGGTTAATATAGGATGAATCGGGTCAGTGTTTTTTTTTTTCTGACCATGATATGATCAGGAAATAAATACTGGTTAGATAACTCCTGGCCCCACGAATGAGACTTGTACCATGCTAATATTTCTGAGATTTCTAAAGAAGTCTTTAAAAATATATATTTTTGGGGATTTAGAATCCCCCAAAAGATTTTGAGCCGCCCATGGACCTGAAGGAATGGTTTCCACTGATGCTGGTGAAGCGCAAGCGAGCAGATATCAGGAAACTCGTCCTCAAAATTCAACATCAACAAGAGGACACAAATGACTCATAACCTCCATTTAAATGGATATATGATGAAATTCACCATTTGATTTGGTGGGGTTATTTAGTCTCCCTTGGTTCAATGGACCTGGCTCAGTGACGGTACATTTAGTTCCTTTACCTTACTCTGTATCACATTGTTACTGTGTGTGTATGTGTATATATACATACATACACACCTCACCTTTTTAATTTTAAGGCATAATCTTTTTTCATGGTTGCGCTTGTGACTAAGCATCTGTGTTTTGCAATGTTTATTGGTTGATAGGATGGTGATATGATTCTTCCCTTAGTTGTCGCATCACAGATTAAAATAGCATAAATTGAGAATTTCTGTGTAAATTTAGCTTTGTTCTATAAAGGGTTCCGGTTTATTCTTAATGTCCTGTTATGCTTGAAAATGTAATGTCAGAGACATGAGACTGTTGTAATACATTGTTTTGTACATTTTTGAATGTCTCTAAGTTCTCATAGTACTTGCATTATTTGTGAGGGGCACTTCGTTGGATTGCCCATCTGATAAGCGAGCAGCCTAGCATTGTTCAATTTCATTTGAAGTAGAAGAAAGTGAAAAATAAATAAATGTTTAAGTACCAATTCTTGTTTGGTGGTCCTTTTTATAAAGCAGTTATTTTAAGGACCGGGTAGTTGCCTATGCAAAAACAAGACTGTAGGAAATTAACAGCCCTATCGACCAACCCACTTTAGGAGAGATATTGATTTAACTGCAGTTTCATCATGTGCTCTGCCTTGTTCCTTGTTTACGCCCATCTCCGGCTGTGGGATTCCCCTTGCATGGTGGTCTGTTGGCTCAACAGAGCTGACGGGAGCTCAGCCTCAGATGTACTGCTCTATTAATCTGATTATATTGTCCTCTGTGCCATTGGCTCAGCCTCAGCTCTCCAGTTGTCATAGTCCCTCCCTTAAACAAAAGCTTTCCTATCCTTCTATCCTCAGTCTCGAATTGGCTCATTTGACTCATCCACTATTCCTCAGGTTGTCAATGAGATGTTCTCACTGATCCCAACCAATTATATGGTTGAATAAAGGTTAATTCCTTCAATGGTTCACCCTTGTGGTCAGTTACCCAGAAAACTACTGTTTGACTGGCATTGTGTGCAGTTGCGGTCTTTGACATGGAGGACAGGATTATAACATGAACAAAGAAAGTAAAAATGTAATGTCACATTTAAATGCGTTCTCCCTGTGGGAAATGTGATACAATGGGTATCATATGTCCTAATTAGATCTACAAACCCATTATAGACTTCAATGGGGGATATGTTGTCTTCAGGTGATGTCTTAAAAAAGTGTTAAATTACCAGCCTCTCAAATATTTATGAGCCTGAAGTAGCATTTTACACACCTTTTATTGAAACCATTGTGATGTATGCTAATTTGCATCTATCATCTGCCCTCTGTACTTTTCCCCATGATCATCTGGGGGGAAAGGGGAAACAATATTATTTAAAAGCAATCCTGTAGCTATAAACATTAAACAAGGACAAATGCATTACTTTTATCTGTATCAAGTGAGAATCAATATCCTTCGACAATATAGTACATACGAATGCAGATTATCAAGTTACGCTGCAACTACAATTTCTCGACCTTTATGCTACAGGTATCATTATGATGACGGTTACTGTTCCTGGAAAGAAACGCATTCCCAGTGACGTCATGTCTGCCTCCCAGGTGGACTTCAGTCTGCTCAGCTGTGGGTAGGTTGCTGCTGAATTACCGGTCGACAGTACCAAAATAAGAGTTCGGATATTGTCAATTATATTTTGTATGCGGGAATTCTAACCAGTTTTTCGTTGAGCCACATCAAGAATACAGACGTATCGTTTAAGGGATACATTGTTGTAAGTTCCTCTTTAGTATTCTTGCAAACCATTTAGCGAGGTAGCTAGATATAACCTGTAGGCTACACTTGTTAGCTCGTGGCTAGCTAACTGGGAGTGGCTAGCTATGTGATGATGGTGGAGCGAGCGCAGTTTGCAAATACCAATGAGATAGATACTGACTTCGTCAAAATACTGATATAGCTAGGTAGCTAAAATTATCATATTAATTTTAATTTCGCGTTGCATTATGTCTAAGTGGAATTGTCTCACAATGCTGAAGCTGCCTACGCATGCCATTTGCTAATGTTATTATAGGGCTCTAGTTAGCTCATAACGGTAACTTATAACTATCTAACTCGAGCCTGCCTGCTTTTGTTCGGTAAATGTAGCCATTGTCTTGATTGATACTCCATATTTAGCTAGGTAAATATGTCGACATGTGACTTAAGCTGTCAGGTTAGAATGTAAGTATGTGCATGTGACATTTCTGTTAGACAATAGCTAGTTAATAGTTTTATCCAATGATTGTTTGACAAAGCTATGAAGTAGCTCTTACTGTAACTGTTTATTGAAATGATGTGCATGCCATGATTTTTCAATTGCCATGAAATAAGCATCACAAAAATATTAGTGGCATAATTCTGGCTTGTTAATTAACAACAGCAGAGTTTAACCATCAAAGTAGTTATGTTCTGAAGGTACACGAAGCCAGGGATCATCAACTAGATTCAGCCGCAGGGTTATTTTGTTCCTGAACGGATGCTCATGGTGCCAGAACATAATTACAAATAATTTGTAGACTGCAAATTGATCGCAAGAAGCCCAAACAACAGATATAATATTTGACTAATCATTTCAAACCCGCTGTCTGCTAGTTGGGTCACCCTGCATTAGGCTCATTGATAATGTGCTTAATCAATGCTGTCTGTTCTGTATTGTAATAGATTTTGATAGAATACCCGCTAAGAAAAAAGACAAGTTACTCTCTGACAAGCCCCGAATGGCCTCCTTTAGGTTGGAGGCTATTGTTGCATTGACCACTGACTCACCAGCACCACTGCACTCTTCCCTACATCCTGTCAGGTTACAGCAGATATCCCAAGGTATTTTCCATATCCTCTCTTCCATAGAGGGAACAGGAAGCTTGAGGCAGGCAGGAGGTTTGGTGTGTATGTGTGTTCCAGGAAACCCTTCTTAACCTATGAACCTTGGTCTCCCCCATTACTGCACTGGTGTCTTGTTTTCTTCATGAGCTGACTGGGAACCACACCTTACATACTTCAACAGGCCTGACAAATATCTCACTTCCGTTCAGTCTTAGGAGCCATAAGAGGATTACATGTAGACTCAAAGCTACCCATAATGGGACCTGTATTAGGTGGATGGTTTATTCATGTGATAGTGTCTGTCATGTAGTCAACTATCAAGATGTAATATGCAATGTTATAATGCTGTAGCATAGCATTTCTGATGAACATTGTGCCCATTTTGTGTTTAAAAAAAATGCATACCCTCTGCTGCTTTGGTGTTGACAAAATTCTTGCAGACTTCAATCTTTAAACATCAGGAAGGATGTTAGTTATGTGATGTCTTTGTAGTTGTTATTGGTGATATTTCCTGTTGAGGCCATCAAACATGGAAGCAGTAGACTGTGAAATTATTGTGCTAAGGACAGAACAAGATGTGTGGGAAAATCTTGGAATAGATTTCCAAAATAAGAATTACTTGGAACTTATTTGCTGGTGTTTTATAACTTGGAGGGCCTAATTAAACCGCCCTGGGAACCCTGTCTTACATATGCCATTTTGCAGCTGCTATAATCCAAAGAGCACACAATAATACCAAAGACAAATATCAGCGTGTAAAGTAGCTCGTTAGTGCAGTTTTTTTAGGTGATTTTACAGCTATCAATTTAGGAGTCTACAATCTCAGCATGTTCAACCTGCTGATTGATGTGCCTCACAGAGTAGTGTCTGACATTTGCAAAGGCAGATATACTTTTGAGGAGATGGGGAAGTGTTGCCCATGCAACGTCCATGAGCCGTGCGGTGCATTCTGGGCAATTCTGGGACAAGGAGCTCTACTTCAAAGAGTGAATGGGAGTCTATTGGGCGCTTTAGCAAGAATTTTGTCAAGAAGTACAACGTTACAAATCTTTTCAGAGATGTGAGAAACTTGCTGTCTGTAATATTGTATAGCTTTGGAATCATGACATTACGAGGAAAATAGGCACATTTCTCGACATTGAGACAGGACAGCTGGAGCCAGCTTAGCAACCGTGTGACGCAGCATGACACCGTGAACGCGATTGGTCGACAGTCTGCTGGGTGGGGCGTTGTATGTTCCTTCATTCATTGGATTCCAATCCCCTTTTTATTTAACCAGGTAAGTTGACTGAGAACACATTCTCATTTACAGCAACGACCTGGGGAATAGTTACTGGGAGAGAAGATGAATGAGCCAATTGTGTGGATGATTAGGTGGCCATGATGTTATGAAGGCCAGATTGGGAATTTAGCCAGGGCACCGGGGGTTAACACCTCTACTTTTACGATAAGTGCCATGGGATCTTTAGTGACCACAGAGAGTCAGGACACCCATTTAACGTCCCATCCAAAAGACGGCGCCCTAAACAGGGCAATGTCCCCAATCACTGCCCTGGGGCATTGGGATATTTTTTTAGACCAGAAAAAGGGTGCCTCCTGTTAAGATAATGGGCACAATGACAACCCAGAGATGGTGCAAGTGGGCCTCCAGCGCCACTTCCAGCAGCATCTGGTCTCCCATCCAAGGACTGACCCTGCTTAGCTTCAGAAGCAAGCCAGCAGTGGGATGCATGGTAGTATGTTGCTGGCCTAAAGAGGCAGACAAATAGGAAAAATGTGCTAGAACCTCCATTTAAAATACAAATTTCTTGAGGTAGGAATATCGCAAAAATATGATCAATGGCCAATATTAAAATCTGACATGTATGATGGACGTTTTTGTGATCTAAAAGTTGTATTCATATTAACTTGGAGTGTAATGAGAGCGACTTTATCACAGTGCTGCGTCATACCAGCCAAATTTCTTCCTGTTTGAACGCCAATAACTCGGATAAACATGAAATGACCCAGGGAATCAATAGCACTTCACTCAGAAATGCACAAAAACAATGAAACATTCAAAATGGGTCAACCTTTTCTTTAACAAGAACTCCATTGTAAAGATGGGATCAGTGTAATATAAAGCAGGGCAATATAACAATACCAGAAGTGAGCAGGGGGCACTTCACATTTGGTTCTCCTTGTGGTACAGTGGACTTTTTAAGTATACTGTATGCATGTATGGTTGGCATATTATAAAATATTTAAGGGATATCTATATTCGGCATACTTACCTTGTTTGAATAAGCTAGGCTCCATATTTTAGCTACGTAGTTCCAAGATCCCAGTTATGGCTGATTTTATCTCATGGCTTGCTAACCCAACCTTCCCAAGCGCACTTTCTATAACAGATGTAGGGCAGTGGCCACACCTGTTGTCTTGTCTATTACCCTGTCTTTATTGGTTGGGACTTTGACATGAAGGCAGTATTGAAGTGTAGCCTTTGTTTCCCTTTTTAGGATAATGTTCTCCCCATTGATTGTTCTCATCAATGATAGTGTGTGTTGCAATAAAATGGGGCGTATCTAGTTTGCTGGAAATAAATCAAATCAAGTTAATTTGTCACGTGTGTTGAACACAACAGGCGTAGTAGACCTTGCGTAGACCTGATTTTTGCCTGTGTCAAACCAACTACAGAACTGACCTAATACGGTCCACATACTCATAGGACCTACATTAGTAGATTTACTGTAGGCCTAAACTTAGTCTGCTTTTGAGTTCATCGCCATGCCTAAGCTAACAGGCGTTGTTGATCTAATCACTAAGTGATTGGCCAAGCGTAAGCTGAATAATTAACAAGTGCACTGGAAGAATCTCCCAGGCGTCCATGCTGTATCTGGGTCACCGCCAAACACCCAGCAAGCCCTCTGTCCTGAGAAACCACACACACACACACACTGTCTGGTCTGGGAAGCTGCTAACTAGGCGAACAATCACTGTGTGATGCTGTACAATGGAACTCTCCAGTCACCCCTCACACAGTGACAGATCAAACCTCTAGGGGCTGGTGTGACGGAGTGTATTTCACGCTCCTGTTCTGACTGCTGTTGTTGGGAGTCATTTATGCCACCATCAACAGCTGGTACATGCTTGGCTCCCTCAGTTCACCCACTAAAAGCATTTTTGAAATATAATTGGTCTCAAAATAGGCCAAATAGTAACTATTTTTAACTAACTTTAGGTGACCAGAAATGGCTAGCTAAATGTTTAGCATTAGTCCTTGATTTACAGTGTAATTGCACCATTGTTAGCAGCACTCAATAACTGTTTTGCCAAGCAAAAACTGCACTTCATTCTTGATTGTACACTTTCAGTTTGTGAGAGCCCAAGTTTTACTGAAGTCACCACCTTTGGCTCCCCTCTGGTGTCAAAATGACTCAAGCTCTGCTCTCAAGTGGAGAGTCTCTCTGGAGAAAAACCTAGTTCCTGTTCCCTCCTATATGGCAAATCCACTTTTACAGGATCTGTCAATCAAGGGAATAACAAGATAATGTAATGGAAAACAAGCACACACTAGGGTTGCACACACTTACATGGTTGGATGAATGTTGCCAAACAATTTTGTATATGCCTATACTTGTTTATCTGAATGGAGCATGGCATGTTTATTCAATCAGGGATGTACAGAAGGTAGACTTGTAGATAGATGAATAGCTTCATACTTTATTAAACTACCCCACAAGGGGAAATTCAGTAGTATTTTGTTGTTGGCATGCATATCATCAGGCTTCTACCTCCTGACTCTTCTCCTCTCTCCATGTTGTGCAGAGCCCACAGGGTAGCTGTAGTTAGCCATGGAGGATGGGAAACCAGTGTGGGCGCCCCACCCCACCGATGGGTTTCAACTGGGCATGATCGTGGACATTGGAGCTGGCGCCCTCACCATCGAACCATTCAACCGGAAGGGCAAGGTCAGTCAGACTCGGCACAGTTTAGAACACGTGTCAAACCCATTCCATGGAGGGCCGAGTGTATGCAGGTTTTAGCTTCTCCCTTGTACTAATTGATCAATTAAGGTTATTGATTATTTAGGAACTCCCCTCACCTGGTTGTCCAGGTCTTAATTGGACACAAATTGAAAGGAATTACAAAAAACAGCATATACTCGGACTCAGCCCTCCATGGAATGAGTTTTACACCTGTGATTTAGAATGTGTCTGCTTATGTTCCGTATTACATACGCGTCACATAATCACTCCAACCTGTATTTTATTTATGAATAAAAAAAATAAAAAACYTTTTACCCCTTTTTCACCCCAATTTCGTGATATCCAATTGGTAGTTAGTCTTCTCCCATCGCTGCAACTCCCGTACGGACTCGGGAGAGGCGAATGTCGAGAGCCATGTGTCTTCTGAAACACGACCCCGCCAAGACGCACTGCTTCTTTGACACACTGCTCGCTTAACCCGGAAGCCAGCCGCACCAATGTGTCGGAGGAAACACCGTACAGCTGGCGACCGTAGTCAGCGTGCATGCGCCTGGCCCGCCACGAGTCGCTAGAGCACGATGGAACAAGGATATCCCGGTCGGCCAAACCCTCCCTTATCCCGGACAATGCTGGGTCAATTGTGCGCTGCCTCATGGGTCTCCCCGTTGCTGCCGGCTGCGACAAAGCCTGTGCTCGAACCAGGTTCTGTAGTGATGCCTCTAGCACTACGATGCAGTGCCTTAGACTGCTGCGCCACTCAGGATGGCCCAATCATTGTTATTGGGTCACTAGGTGAATAACGTAATGTCGTAATTAGGGCTGTGACGATACTGGTATCGCAATATTTTTTACACAGCAAAAATGAAAACACGAAGCAGACAACTCTTTGGTCCTTTAAAAACCTGCTGTATGTAAAATATTGTGTGCTAAAGCTTGGAAAATAAACAAATGTGACTGGATTTCAACATAATGTTTGTTTTCAACATTAAGGCTGTTTTCCAAAGAAGTTATCCACTTTATGTCTTCTTTCCTTGCCATGATACTAACGAGTATCATGATGCTGGTATCGTCCCGGCCCTAATCAAAAACCTAACCTCTGTTGACCCTAGGTTCATTACAAGAGCTGAATTTGCTACCATATGATGGTATCAGTGTGGGTTAGATTCTTGGCTGGTACACTGCAGCATGTTCCCCTTTCAGAAAGCACTTGACCTGAATTACAGAGATGTTTGAACAGATAATATGATAAATGTAAGAGTATGTAAAACAGACCTGCACTATATCAGTGTCACTAACAGAGGCAATCAATAAGTAATGGGAGCAGCAGAAGGTGTGGTGATTGCGTTACCTGGCGGGAAAGATCATTAGAGGAAAAAGAGCCACCTCATGCACTATACCTTATGTCACTCCCCAGTGCATTACTTTCACTGAATGAGTTCACCAAGTTCACCAGCTTGTGTAACCGAGTCAGGTTTGTAGGCCTCCTTGCTCACACACGCTTTTTCAGTTCTGCCCACAACTTTTCTACAGGATTGAGGTCAGGGTTTGTGATGACCATGCCAACACCTTGACTTTGTTGTCCTTAAGCCATTTTGCCACAACTTTGGAAGTATGCTTGGGGTCATTGTCCATTTGGAAGACCCATTTGCGACCAAGCTTTAACTTTCTGACTGATGTCTTGAGATGTTGCTTCAATATATGCACATAATTTTCCTACCTCATGATGCCATCTATTTTGTGAAGTGCACCAGTCCCTCCTGCAGCAAAGCACCCCCACAACATGATGCTGCCACCCCGATGCAAGCCTCCCCCTTTTTCCTCCAAACATAACGATGGTCATTATGGCCTTTTTTATGTTGGTTTTGGAGCAGTAGCTTCTTTCTTGCTGAGAGGCCTTTCAGATTATTTAAACATTTAAAAAATAAATTTTTTAAATTGCCTTTATTTAACTAGGCAAGTCCGTTAAGAACAAATTCTTATTTTCAATGACGGCCTAGGAACAGTGGGTTAACTGCCTTGTTCAGGGGCAGAACGACAGATTTTTACCTTGTCAGCTCGGGGATTGGATCTTGCAACCTTTCGGTTACTAGTACAATGCTCTAACCACTAGGCTACCTGCCACCCCATTTATGTCGATATAGGACTCGTTTTACTGTGGATATAGATACTTTTGTACCTGTTTCCTCCAGCATCTTCACAAGGTCCTTTGCTGTTGTTCTGGGATTGATTTGCACTTTTCGCACCACAGTATGTTCATCTCTAGGAGACAGAACGCGTCTCCTTCCTTAGCGGTATGACGGCTGCGTGGTCCCATGGTGTTTATACTTGCATACTATTGTTTGTACAGAATGTGGTACCTTAAGGCATTTGGAAATTGCTCCCAAGGATGAACCAGACTTGTGGAGGTCTACAATTTGTTTTCTGAGGTCTTGGCTGATTGCTTTTGATTTTCCCATGATGTCAAGCAAAGAGGCACTGAGTTTTAAGGTAGGCCTTGAAATACATCCACAGGTACACCTCCAATTGACTCAAATGATGTCAAATAGCCTATCAAAATCTTCTAAAGCCATGACATCATTTTCTGGAATTTTCCAAGCTGTTTTAAAGCACAGTCAACTTAGTGTATGTAAACTTCTGACCCACTGGAATTGTGATACAGTGAATTATAAGTGGAATAATCTGTCTGTAAACAGTTGTTGGAAAAATTACTTGTGTCAAGCACAAAGTAGATGTCCCAACCAACTTGCCAAAACTATAGTTTGTTAGCAAGAAATTTGTGGAGTGGTTGAGAAACGAGTTTTAATGACTCCAACCTAAGTGTATGTAAACTTCCGACTTCAACTGTAGCTAGCTAACAGCGTGGTTAGTTAGCTAACTCTTGTTCATATTGGCAGTTTGAAGTGACTCAAATAATTGTTTTGCATATCTGATTCAAATCTTTTTTTTATCCTGTCTGAACAGCCAAAAAGCAAATGGATTTAGATATTTCAAGCCGACTTTCATAGGTGGTTTGAAATAAGATACAAATCTGAATCTTGTTGCTTGCTAGCGACTCTGTTGATAGTTTTGAGAAGAACATGTGGTAGCCAACTAGCTTGTTAATTGTTTACAAATAAATTACTGAATGTGCTAGAAAGCTAAACATTTGACTGCTGTGGCTAGAAAAAAATGACTTGTTTATAATGTTGGATTTTCTTATGCCTTGAGGATTTAAGTGTTCTTACACTGTGATTTTGAAAATTCAAAGCAACTTGGAAATGGCCATGGAAGGCATTGTTGTCACCTTAGCTTGCTACATAACTTCTGAGTGATAGGAAGCACGAGCACCACCACCAATCAGGCTAAACCACTGTACACACACCCGTTGTTACTTTGACAACTAGCATAGTCATGTCAGCAAATGAGTGCTGTCTGAACACACACACACACACATCCGATTTGATCACTTCTAACATACTGTTTGGACAGTCAGTATTCCAGTATTTTCAGCGGTAAAGGAAAGGTTCACCCATTTTTAATATTATATTGTTTTTGTGCATCTCTGAATGATGATCTATCGATTCCCTGGGTAATATCATGTTATGTGTATCTGATAGTCCCAAAATAATAATATCAAATAATATCAGTTTGTTCTGAAGTGTCTCTCCTATATCTGAGAGATATAAGAAAGATCAGGAAACATTTGTTCGTTTTTGTTTTTAACAGGTATTTAACCCTGTATGTTTGGCAACAGGCTCCGTATACAGTGCATTCTGAAAGTATTCAGACCCCTTCACTTTTTCCACGTTTTGTTACGTTACAGCTTTATTCTAAAATTGATAATCGTTTTTTCCCTCATCTACACACAATACCCCATAATGACAAAGCAAAAACTGTTGGTTTTTTAAAGGATTTTTGCAAATGTCAAACTAAAATATCACATTTACATAAGTATTCAGACCCTTTACTCAGAACTTTGTTGAAGCAGCTTTTGGCAGCGATTACCGCCTTGTCTTCTTGGGTATGACGCTACAAGCTTGGTACTAGAGGTCGACCGAATATGATTTTTCAACACCAATACCAATTATTGGAGGACCAAAAAAAGCCGATACTGATTAAACTGACAATTTTTAAAATTGATTTGTAATAATGACAATTACAACAATACTGAATGAACACTTATTTTAACTTAATATAATACATCAATAAAATCATGAAACATGTTCAATTTGGTTTAAATAATGCAAAAACAAAGTGCAATATGTGCAATGTAAAACAGCTACCATTTAAGTTCCTTGCTCAGAACATGAGAACATATGAAAGCTGGTGGTTCCTTTTAACATGAGTCTTCAATATTCCCAGGTAAGAAGTTTTAGGTTGTAGTTATTATAGGAATTATAGGACTATTTCTCTCTCTACGATTTGTATTTCATATACCTTTGACTATTGGATGTTCTTATAGGCGCTTTAGTATTGCCAGTGTAACAGTGTAGCTTCCGTCCCTCTCCTCGCTCCTACCTGGGCTCGAACCAGGAACACATCGACAACAGCCACCCTCGAAGCAGCGTTACCCATGCAGAGCAAGGGGAACAACTACTCCGAGTCTCAGAGCGAGTGACGTTTGAAACGCTATTAGCGCGCACCCCGCTAACTAGCTAGCCATTTTACATCGGTTTCACATCGGCCTAATCTCGGATGTTGATAGGCTTGAAGTCATAAACAGCGCAATGCTTGAAGCATTGCAAAGAGCTGCTGGCAAAACGCAGGAAAGTGCTGTTTGAATGAATGCTTACGAGCCTGCTGCTGCCTACCACCGCTCAGTCAGACTGCTCTATCAAATCATAGACTTAATTATAACATAATAATAGCCTTAGGTCATTAATATGGTCGAATCCGGAAACGATCATCTCGAAAACAAAACATTTATTCTTTCAGTGAAATACGGAACCGTTCCGTATTTTATCTAACGGGTAGCATCCATAAGTCTAAATTTTCCTGTTACATTGCACAACCTTCAATGTTATGTCATAATTACGTAAAATTTGGGCAAATTAGTTTGCAAAGAGCCAGGCGGCCCAAACTGTTGCATATACCCTGACTC
Source organism: Salvelinus sp. IW2-2015 (assembly GCF_002910315.2). Taxonomy (NCBI): domain Eukaryota; kingdom Metazoa; phylum Chordata; class Actinopteri; order Salmoniformes; family Salmonidae; genus Salvelinus; species Salvelinus sp. IW2-2015. Next base: position 3,892,146 of record NW_019942514.1, on the reverse strand, counting down.
TACGTGCAATGAACGCAAGAGAAGTGACACAATTTCACCTGGTTAATATTGCCTGCTAACCTGGATTTCTTTTAGCTAAATATGCGGGTTTAAAAATATATACTTCTGTGTATTGATTTTAATAAAGGCATTGATGTTTATGGTTAGGTACATTGGTGCAACGACAGTGCTTTTTTCGCGAATGTGCTTGTTAAATCATCACCCGTTTGGCGAAGTTGGCTGTCTTTGTTAGGAAGAAATAGTCTTCACACAGTTCGCAACGAGCCAGGCGGCCCAAACTGCAGCATATACCCTGACTCTGTTGCAAGAGAAGTGACACAATTTTCCTAGTTAAAAGAAATTCATGTTAGCAGGCAATATTAACTAAATATGCAGGTTTAAAAATATATACTTGTGTATTGATTTTAAGAAAGGCATTGATGTTTATGGTTAGGTACACGTTGGAGCAACGACAGTCGTGTTTCGCGAATGAGCACTGCATCGATTATATGCAACGCAGGACACGCTAGATAAACTAGTAATATCATCAACCGTGTGTAGTTAACTAGTGATTATGATTGATTGATTGATAGATTGTTTTTTATAAGATAAGTTTAATGCTAGCTAGCAACTTACCTTGGCTTCTTACTGCATTCGCGTAACAGGCAGGCTCCTCGTGGAGTGCAATGTAAAGCAGGTGGTTAGAGCATTGGACTAGTTAACCGTAAGGTTGCAAGATTGAATCCCCGAGCTGACAAGGTAAAAATCTGTCGTTCTGCCCCTGAACAAGGCAGTTAACCCACCGTTCCTAGGCCGTCATTGAAAATAAGAATGTGTTCTTAACTGACTTGCCTAGTTAAATAAAGGTGTCCAAAAATACCGATTTCCGATTGTTATGAAAACTTAAAATCGGCCCTAATTAATCGGCCATTCCAATTAATCGGTCGACCCATACTAGGTACACCTGTATTTGGGGAGTTTCTCCCATTCTTCTCTGCAGATCCTATCAAGCTCTGTCAGGTTGGATGGGGAGCGTCACTGCACAGCTATTTTCAGGTCTCTCCAGAGATGTTAGATCGGGTTCAAGTCCGGGCTCTGGCTGGGCCACTCAATGACATTCAGAGACTTGTCGCAAAGCCACTCCTGCATTGTCTTGGCTGTGTGCTTAGGGTCGTTGTCCTGTTGGAAGGTGAACCTTTGCCCCAGTCTGAGGTCCTCATTGCTCTGGAGCAGGTTTTCTTCAAGGATCTCTGTACTTTGCTCCGTTCATCTTTCCCTCGATCCTGACTTGTCTCCCAGTCCCTGCTGCTGAAAAACGTCCCAACAGCATGATGCTGCGACCACCGTGCTTCGTTTCAGACGCTACAAACAGTTCGGACGCTACAGACAGACGATGGCAGATCTTCTGTACAGACTTCAGACGAGTCTCCTGACACTTATGGAGGTCATAGAGCGAAACGGAAAACACCATTGTTTTTGTGAGTAATAGAGGGGTTTGTAGGCAAACCATTTGGACGCTACAGACAGTTTTGTGAGAACAGCYATTTTCGGGATGTCTCATGGTTTGACAAACACCGCTCTACCCCTGTCACATTTCACCGCAGATCCGGAAGTGCGACATAGGCGGAGCGGGGGATTGAGACGCATCCAATGCAAAAATAACATATCTCTATTTTAAACTAACAGATTTTTATGGGGATTTTTTTATTTGCAAATTAGAATTCCACGGGGGTGGTATTTTAAGGGCTGCATTATGAACAAGGCTTTATTACCCTCCCTGTTTACTTTTTATCCTTAACCAGAAACCATTATGAACTCTCTAACAGCAAAACAGGCCCAGAACCAGTCATTAAGGGATACAGGGCCTAATTGAACAACTTTCACTGCTCACTTCTGCTCATTAAATCACAGCTCTGCCTATGACCCTCTGTCAGACCGGGGCTAGAGCATCCTGGCTATGTCTTGTTAGCGGGGAGTAATGCTCCCATTGTTGTTGGGGTTGGCAGCTCTTTATTAGCCCCTGCACACAAAGCTTCTTCTGTTTTTGCTTACATCCTGTTTGTGCCAGTGGGGTAAGCAGTTTAGACATACATATACACACACAGACGCGCACATACCTATACCTACGTAGAGCTTGTAAAATGATCTGGGCAGGAGTGGGTTTAGGCCTGGGGTCGTAAATATGTAAATACACGGCTGGGTTCCCACAGTAACAGTACAGAATCAAGTCTGAGCTCATATCGCTATCCAGGACACACACAGCTCATATCCTGTTTCCCTCCCACTAAATTATTCATCAGCCTGCCATGTCCCTGCCCTTGTTTCTCGCACAAGCAGCTTGTTCCTTTCAATTTACAGTGATCTTCAGAAAGTGTCATATGCGCTTGACTTATTCCACATTTTGTTGTTACAGTCTGAGTTCAAAATGGATTAAATGGGATATATTTTCTTACTCGTCTACACACAATACCCAATAATGACAAAGTGAGAAACATGTTTTAAATTTTTTGCACATTCATTGAAATTTAAATACAGATCTCATTTACATAAGTATTCACACCCCTGAGTCAATACTTTGTGGAAGCACCTTTGGCGACGGTTACAACTCCGAGTTTTTTTGGTTAAGTGTCTAAGAGCTTTGCACACCTGGATTTTACAATATTTGCCCATTCATTCTTTTAAAAATTCTTCAAGATGTTTAAGCCGATTTTAAGTCAAAACCGTAACTGTGCTTATAGCTCTATACCGTTTCTTTTTATCCCCCCCAAAATCCTAATCCTTTCCGATGACAAGCATACCCATATCATGATGCAGCCACCACCATGCTTGAAAATATGAAGTAGTACTCAGTGATTGTGTTGGATTTTCCCCAGACATAATAATTTGTAGTCAAGACAAAAAGTTCATTTCTTTGCCAATTTTTTTTGCAGTGTTTTTTTGCAGCCTTGTTGCAAACAGGATGCATGTTTTAATCTGTATAGGCTTCCTTCTTTTCATTCTATCATTTAGTTTAGTATTGTGGAGTAACTACAATGTTGTTGATCCATCCTGAGTTCTCTCATATTACAACCATTAACCTCTGTAACTGTTTTAAAATCACCATTGGCCTCATGGTGAGATCACTGTGCAGTTTCCTTCCTTGCTGGCAACTGAGTTAGGAATGAATGCGTAAGAATTGGCGGGAGACAGCGGAGCCTAGTTTTTTTGCCCATATCGTGGCAGTGTGGACATTATCTCAAATGCATAAATTGATGGAAATGCAGCAAATTATTTTATGTTGAAGTTGAATTGAACAGTATAAAACAATCAGAATGGAGAAACACCAATTGAAATAATTTTGAAAATGTGTTGCCACCCTTGGGTCACGCACTACTCTTAAAGCAAATGTAGAACTTTTATTAATTAAAAAAATGTAAAATACCATGATATGATATTTTGGCCATATCACCCAGCACTACTGCTGCATTGGCATATAGGCTATTCATTCCATACACTCATTTCTTTAGCATCTAATGGATTACAGCGTATCAACGTGTCTATATGGCAGAGGCTGGTGATCTCACATTAGTTGACTTTTGACTTTTGCATTTTTATCATTTTAATAGAGTTTATGATTAACCACGTGCAATGATTTTGAAAAACGAAAATGTAATTATTCAAATGTTCCATAAAAATAATAACTAGCACACAGAATGGTATAAAAGGTTGGATAAATTGTAAGCTTCCCCAAACTTGATACGCACAGCTTTTGAAGTCTTTATAAAATAATTGCCTCCACGTTTCTGTGGTCAGATTTTGCCTATAGGCTACTTTGAAGCAAGGTAAGGCATGCCTCAGAATATGAGATAAAATATTCAGGTTTCACGCAATTAAATACGTTTTTAAAATGCATGCTGCCTCTAGCTCACATTTGTGAAGTGCTATTGCCTGCACTTGAATGGTGAATGGGAGGCACGCTTCAATTACCAGTTGAGAAATAAAAATAGTAGCTTTTTTTAATCGTGCACCAAAACTGTTAACATGCGATTGCATTGAGAATTGTTGAGCAATGAATGGACTTACAAAAACATGTTTTACTCCAGCAGCAACCAGCTGAGGAGCTGCAGGAGAAATCCTGCTCAAAATATGATGTGCGCGCGTCATAGTTTTGTTAGATAAATAAGATGCATGATGACTAAAGAAAATGCACACAGGCCAATTTAATTCCACTAAATTATGCAAATGAACGCATAGACCGATAATTATGACAGTCAAGTATTTCCATTGACTGGTATTTCCAACAATGAATAAAAATCATTATTTTGCATCATCCAAAGCCTAGTTAATAACTTCACCATGCTCAAAGGGATTATATTCAACGTCTGCTTTTTTTATTTTGACACATCTACCAATCGGTGCCCTTCTTTGCGAGGCATTGAAAAACCTCTGTGATCTTTGTGGTTAAGCCTGTGCTTGAAATTCACTACTCAATTAAGGGACCTTATTAGTGTTGAAAGCAGTTGACTCAAGACATTTCAGCTTTAAATGAATTCATAAAAAAAAAAATCCACAAACAAAYTTACACTTTGACATAATGGGGTATTTTGTGTAGATTGATGAGGGGGGGACAATTTAATCAATTTTAGAATAAGGCTGTAACAAAACAAAATGTGGAAAAAGTGAAGGTCTGACTACTTTCCGAATGCACTGTATATATGTTTAAAAAAAATATATAATATATATAATAAAACTGAACTCAGCAGGACCCTGTCTTTCAAAGATATTTCCTAAAAATCCAAATAACTTCACAGATCTTCATTGTAAAGGGTTTAAACACTGTTTACCATGCTTGTTCAATGAACCATAAACAATTAATGAACATGCACCTGTGGAACGGTCGTTAAGACACTAACAGCTTACAGACGGTAGGCAATTAAGGTCACAGTTAAGAACACTTACGACACTAAAGAGGTCTTTCTACTGACTCTGAAAAACACCAAAAGAAAGATGCCCAGGGTCCCTGCTCATCTGCGTGAACGTGCCTTAGGCATGCTGCAAGGAGGCATGAGGACTGCAGATGTGACCAGGGCAATAAGTTGCAATGTCCGAACTGTGAGACGCCTAAGACAGCGCTACAGGGAGACAGGACGGACAGCGGATCATCCTCGCAGTGGCAGACCACGTGTAACAACACCTGCACAGGATCGGTATATCCGAACATCACATCTGCGGGACAGGTACAGGATGGCAACAAAACTGCCCGAGTTACATCAGGAACGCACAATCCCTCCATCAGTGCTCTGACTCCGCAATAGGCTGAGAGAGGCTGGACTGAGGACTTGTAAGCCTGTTGTAAGGCAGGTCCTCACCAGACATCACCGGCAACAACGTTGCCTATGGGCACAAACCCACTGTCGCAGGACCAGACAGGACTGGCAAAAAGTTATCTTCACTAACGAGTCACAGTTATTTCTTACCAGGGGTGATGGTCGGATTCACGTTTATCGTCGAAGGAATGAGCGTTACACCGAGGCCTGTACCCTGGAGCGGGATTGATTTTGAGGTGGAGGGTCTGTCATGGTCTGGGGCAGTGTGTCACAGCATCATCGGACTGGGCTTCTTGTCATTGCAGGCAATCTCAACYTTGTGCGTTACAGGGAAGTCATCCTCCTCCCTCATGTGGTACCCTTCCTGCAGGCTCATCCTGACATGACCCTCCAGCATGACAACACCACCAGCCATACTGCTCGTTCTGTGCGTGACTTCGTGCAAGACAGGGATGTCTGTGTTCTGCCATGGCCAGCGACGAGCCCAGATCTCAATCCCATTGAGCACGTCTGGGACCTGTTGGATCGGAGGGTGAGGGCTTGGACCATTCTCCCCTGAAATGTCCGGGAACTTCCAGGTGCCTTGGTGGAAGAGTGGGGTAACATCTCACAGCAAGAACTGGCAAATCTGGTGCAGTCCATGAGGAGGAGATGCACTGCAGTACTTAATGCAGCTGGTGGCCACACCAGATACTGACTGTTACTTAAGATTTTGACCCCCCCTTTGTTCAGGGACACATTATTCCATTTCTGTTTGTCACATGTCTGTGGAACTTGTTCAGTTTATGTCTCATTTGTTGAATCTTATGTTCATACAAATATTTACACATGTTAAGTTTGCTGAAAATGAACGCAGTCGACAYTGAGAGGACATATATTTATGTTTCCTGTTCTTTCTTTTGTCTCAGATATAGGAGAGACATGTCAGAACAAACTGTAATCGTAGCAACTGACGGTGTAGACTGATTGGTGGTGGTGCTTGTGCTTCCTGTCACTCATAAGTTATGTAACAAGCTATGGTGACATGCTTGCCATGGARGTTTCCCAATTTCTTTGAATGTTCAAAATCATAGTGTAGGAACACTTTTAATGCCTCAAAGCATAAGATGATCCAACATTCAAAATGAGTCCTTTTTAGCTAGCCACATCAGTCAACTGTTTAGCTTTCTAGCACATTCAGTTATTTATTTGTAAACAATTAACAAGCTAATTGGATACCACATTTTACAGTGCCTTGCAAAATAATTCATCCCCCTTGGCACTTTTCCTATTTTGTTGCATTACCACCTGTATTTTAAATTGATTTTTATTTGGATTTCATGTAATGGACATACACAAAATAGTCCAAATTGGTGAAGTGAAATGAAAAAAAATATGAAGACCAAGGAGKTCTTCAAACAGGTCTGGGACAAAGTTGTGGAGAAGTACGGATCAGGGTTGGGTTCTAAAAAAATATCAGAAACTTTGAACATCCCGCGGAGCACCATTAAATCCATTATTAAAAAATGGAAAGAATATGGCACCACAACAAACCTGCCAAGAGAGTGCCGCCCACCAAAACTCACGGACCAGGCAAGGAGGGCATTAATCAGAGAGGCAACAAAGAGACCAAAGATAACCCTGAAGGAGCTGCAAAACTCCACAGAGGAGATTGCAGTATCTGTCCGTTGGACCACTTTAAGCCACACACTCCACAGAGCTGGGCTTTACGGAAGAGTGGCCAGAAGAAAAGCCATTGTTTAAAGAAAAAAATAAGCAAATACATTTGGTGTTCACCAAAAAGCATGTGGGAGACTCCCCAAACATATGGAAGAAGGTACTCTGGTCAGATGAGACTAAATTTTGCTTTTTGGCCATCGAGAAAACGCTGTCTGGCGCAAACCCGACACCTCTGATCACCCCGAGTACACTACCCCCACAGTGAAGCATGGTGGTGGCAGCATCATGCTTTAGGGATGTTTTTCATCGGCAGGGACTGGGAAACTGGTCAGAATTGAAGGAATGAGGGATGGCGCTAAATATAGGGAAACCTTTGATGAAAAGCTGCTTGTCTTCCAGAGATTTGAGACTGGGACGGAGATTCACCTTCCAACAGGACAATGACCCTAAGCACACTGCTAAAGCAACACTTGAGTGATTTAAGGGAAAACATTTTAATGTCCTGGAATGGCCTAGTCAAAGCCCAGACCTCAATCCAATTGAGAATCTGTGGTATGACTTAAAAATTGCTGTACACCAGCGGAACCCATCCAACTTGAAGGAGCTGGAGGAGTTTTGCCTTGAAGAACGGGCAAAAATCCCAGTGGCTAGATGTGCCAATCTTATAGAGACATACCCCAAGAGACTTGCAGCTGTAATTGCTACTAAAGGTGGCTCTACAAAGTATTGACTTACTTTGGGGGGGTGAATAGTTATGCACGCTCAAGTTCTGATTTTTTGTCTTATTTCTTGTTTGTTTCACACTAAAACATTTTGCATCATTTTGCATCTTCAAAGTGGTAGACATGTTGTGTAAATCAAATGATACAAACCCCCCAAAATACATTTTAATTCCAGGTTGTAAGGCAACAAAATAGGAAAAATATCCAAGGAGGGTGAAACTTCAAACTGCCAATGTGACCAAGGCTTAAGACTTAGCTAACTAACCACGCTGTTAGCTATATATATATATATATACAGTGGGGAGAACAAGTATTTGATACACTGCCGATTTTGCAGGATTTCCTACTTACAAAGCATGTAGAGGTCTGTAAATATTTATCATAGGTACACTTCAACTGTGAGAGACTGAACCTTTTTTTTAAAATCCAGAAAATCGCATTGTATGATTTAAGTAATTAATTTGCATTTTTATTGCATGACATAAGTATTTGATCACCTACCAACCAGTAAGAATTCCGGCTCTCACAGACCTGTTCGTTTTTCTTTAAGAAGCCCTCCTGTTTTCCACTCATTACCTGTATTAACTGCACCTGTTTGAACTCGTTATCTGTATAAAAACACCTGTCCACACACTCAATCAAACAGACTCCAACCTCTCCACAATGGCCAAGACCAGAGAGCTGTGTAAGGACATCAGGGATAAAATTGAGACCTGCACAAGGCTGGGATGGGCTACAGGACAATAGGCAAACCAGCTTGGTGAGAAGGTTGGCTGTTGGCGCAATTATTAGAAAATGGAAGAAGTTCAAGATGACGGTCAATCACCCTCGGTCTGGGGCTCCATGCAAGATCTCACCTCGTGGGACATCAATGATCATGAGGAAGGTGAGGGATCAGCCCAGAACTACACGGCAGGACTGGTCAATGACCTGAAGAGAGCTGGGACCACAGTCTCAAAGAAACCATTAGTAACACACTACGCCGTCATGGATTAAAATCCTGCAGCGCACGCAAGGTCCCCCTGCTCAAGAAAGCACATATACATGCCGTCTGAAGTTTGCCAATGAACATCTGAATGATCAGAGGACAACTGGGGGAAAGTGTTGTGGTCAGATGAGACCAAAATGGAGCTTTTGGCATCAACTCAACTCGCCGTGTTTGGAGGAGGAAGAATGGCTGCCTATGACCCCAAGAATACCATCCCCACCGTCAAGCATGGAGTGGAAACTTATGCTTTGGGGTGTTTTTCTGCTAAGGGGACAGGACAACTTAACCGCATCAAAGGGACGATGGACGGGGCCATGTACCGTCAAATCTTGGGTGAGAACCTCCTTCCCTTAGCCAGGGCATTGAAAATGTGTCGTGGATGGGTATTCAGCATGACAATGACCCAAAACACACAGCCAAGGCAGCAAAGGAGTGGCTCAAGAAGAAGCAATTAATTAAGGTCCTGGAGTGGCCTAGCCAGTCTCCAGACCTTAATCCCATAGAAAATCTGTTGAGGAGCTGAAGGTTCGAGTTGCCAAATGTCAGCCTCGAAACCTTAATGACTTGGAGAAGATCTGCAAAGAGGAGTGGGACAAAATACCTCCTGAGATGTGTGCAAACCTGGTGGCCAACTACAAGAAACGTCTGACCTCTGTGATTGCCAACAAGGGTTTTGCCACCAAGTACTAAGTCATGTTTTGCAGAGGTCAAATACTTATTTCCCTCATTAAAAATGAAATCAATTTGTAACATTTTTGAACATGCGTTTTTCTGGATTTTTTTGTTATTCTGTCTCTCACTCTTCAAATAAACTACCATTAAAATTATAGACTGATTCATTTCTTTGTCAGTGGGCAGTGTCAGTGTTTAACACTGTTTTTGGTTACTACGTGATTCCATATGTGTTATTTCATAGTTTTGATGTCTTCACTATTATTCTAGCGAAATGTAGAAAATAGTAAAAATAAAGAAAAACCCTTGAATGAGTAGGTGTTCTAAAACTTTGACCGGTGTGTTATTAATATAGTATATCTCCTGAAAATTGACACTAGAACATGTTCAGGGAGGCCCTTATGAGACATAAATAAATGGTCTGGCTCTTAGTATACCGCTACTGGTGGAGGACTTATCATTAAAATGTTTAGATTGTGTAAATGTTTATAACAGAAGTGCTTTTGATGTTGCAGACCTTTCTGGCTTCTATGAACCAAGTGTTCCCTGCTGAGGAGGATGTCAACAAACATATGGAGGACAACTGTAAGTTCACACATTACTTTTGTCTATCCTCAAGTTGGCTTGACTGGTATGGACTTTATGTTGGTGTATGTAACTTAATGTGCAGATGTTTTTAAAGACATGCTCCCGTACTTGGGTTAGAGGTGTCAATGTGTAGTTCATACAGTGGTTGCTCCCCTAAAAAGTTTTGCGATAATGCTGCATGACTTAGAGGTAATTTGTGGTTTAGTACGGTCCCCTGCGTCACCACTTCATTGCTCCATACCAGCACAAGGGGGAGTTAGAGCACTGATTATGCTTTCGGGTCCTACTGTGTCTCTGACAATGAATGGGTGACATAAACCTAAATAGAAACTATAAATTGTGCATGACTTCAGTCATGCACAAGTGTAACTGTTGTTACACTTGTTGTTAACTGTTGTTACACTAAGGTTGTTACACTAAGGTTTTTATTCTTATATTTTGTTAGGATTATTTTGCTCTTACTGTAGCCCACTCCTGGCCGGTCACGTTATCTATTTGTGACATTGTGGTTACAATAAAGAATGTAAACAAGATGCTGTGTTTTTATTTACAGTAGTGGTGGACAGCTGGTGGCATTTTGAAAACAGGTTTTCAAACCCTTGTGGCCCGATTTAGTAGGACAATATACTCTTTATAGCCTGGCTACTGTAGGTGTGAACATCCACCTGCCTGCAATGTATTCAATGATTAAGTACTCTGAAGTGTTACATTTCTAACTCAAAACAGCAGTACAGTATTTCTTCATCAATATCTTTATGCTTTAGTTAATATAATATATTAATATATTATGATAAAAATACTCTTTCAAAATGCAGATGTTTATTTAGTTATGGATCCATAACAAATTACTATGGGAATAAATATCACTGAATTACAGAAATATTGGAACAAAATTGTCTAATGAAAGTAAACAAATGGTTGCTTACTGGAAAATACTYTTTTAAACACACAAAGTCACGTTGTGCAGCGCCATTATATATATTAGCAGGTAGCTGGACAATAGACTTGCCTAGAAGGAGGGTAGGGGAGAATTCTATCGTCAAATGTATTTCTAAGTTAGGTTGGCTGTATCACAACCGGCTGTGATTGGTTGCAATTTCAGTTTAATCCACCAGAAAAGACAAAACAAATAATACAACAAAAACTATTATTATGTATCACATCCGACCGTGATTGGGAGGCACATAAGGCGGTGCACAATTGGCCCAGCGGTTCTCTCCCTCTTAAAACAGAAATAAATGTTTTGGCCTTTACAAATATTATTTTTGTATTTATTCAGATTACAATCGCTCACTTTCGTTTTTTTGAATTCGAAATAACCTCCAAAATATCGTTATATATTATCAAGTTGATGGCACAGTCATATAGTCCGGCACCTACATAAAGCTGAGTGACTCACTCATTCATGGCTTTGGATCAAAATAAATAAGTACCAACATTCTTTCTGATAGTCTTTAATAAAGAAATGTTTTGGTTATCCTGAGATTTTTATTTTCATTGAGTCTCTGTTTTGGTACTGGTTAGACTACAATTATACAATTAGGGTGTAGAAATGTTATGCTCTTAGTGTAACCTTTATTTAACTAGGCAAGTCAGTTAAGAACAAATTCTTATTTACAAGGACACCCTACTCCTTCCTCCCAGTTGGGGAATTGAACCCCTGTCAACCGCGTGCCCGCACAACACGGGGATTCTTTAGCTAAAAGCTACTGTATCCTACTCCCAACTGTCACATTGTACAGCACCATATTTTCCTTTCCATCCTAACAGAAACCCAGAGGGTTTTTAGTTTTTCTTGGATTAGAAACCCCATAATATTAAGCAAATTAATGAAGCAAAATTTCTTAAAATCAGTCCCATATACTATGTTCTTACAAAAAAAGTTTTACATTTTCTAGTACAGCTGCTATTGAAGGCTATCAAATGCTTCTCAAAGATGCCCTCTGGTGATCAAACTAGCACTAACTAGCATTAATGGTACCAGTGGTTGGCACTTAAATAACGTGCAGTAGAATTCTGCGGCACCATGCAGGCTGTGCCGCCATGCAAGCTCCACATACAGTATCTGCACATATGTGACGTAGTAAGCAGTTTTTGGGGACCACGTCTGGCTCGTGAGTGCTACTTTCATAACTACTGGCTAAAAAGTATTCAAAAGTACTGGAGAATCTCTTTAAAGGATGCTTTCTCACAAGTGACTGTTTTTCTCTTTCAGGTTCTCTTATGTACCTGAATGAAGGCACACTCTTAAACAACGTCAGAGTGCGGTATAGTAAAGACAAGATTTATGTAAGATGTCCTCATCTCATTACAAATCAAATGTAGATTAATCCTAGGCCTTTAAGATAGACCATTCTCTTCCTGTAAGAAACATCTGTTGGTCATAGGCCTAGTTGTGAAATTCAGATGCTCTAGCTCTCGGGTGTCAAACTCATTCCACGGTGGGCCGAGTGTCTGTGGATGTTTGTTTTTTTCCTTTCAATTAAGCCCTAGACAACCAGGTGAGGGGAGTTCTTTACTAATTAGTGACCTTCATTTCTCAATCAAGTACAAGGGACGAGTGAAAACCCGCAGACACTCGGCCCTCCATGAAATGAGTTTGGCCACGTGTGCTCTAGCTCATGTGATGATTAAAAATGTGACTTTTTGCTACACAGACTTGTGTGGCCAACATCTTGATTGCGGTGAACCCTTACTATGACATACCCAAACTGTACACTCCAGAGACCATCAAGTCTTATCAGGGCCGGTCCCTAGGCACTCTACCACCTCACGTCTACGCTATCGGTGAGGGCAGACATCTCTATTACATCAGTGGCTGCTATACTGCCTGGTTACTGGTCATAAATGCAGTGTGTTTAAATGTAAAGCAATGGCTACATTTGACATACATTTGAATAAAGCCTAGGACTATGTCATGTGAAAGTGTTGCCAAAGCATCAGATCATTACTTGATTGATTGTGTTTTTTTTTGGCTTTCTGTCTTTCAGCGGACAAGGCTTACCGGGACATGAGGGTGCTGAAGATGAGCCAGTCTATCATAGTGTCTGGAGAATCTGGGGCCGGGAAGACAGAAAACACAAAGTTTGTCCTCAGGTCTGGCCTAAAATACTACTGACTACTATGATCTTGTTAGTTACTACAGACAACCTTTAAAATATTAAAGATAGACTGAGCGAGATAACATTGCACGACGTAAACAATGTGTCAATTTCCGCAACAATTAAGAGTGTTGTAGCGCAAGACTAAACTTCTCTGCTGTTTTGGTCCTGTAGCTATCATGCTGAAGCAGTATGAAGCGTACCCTTGCATGTGCACAGTAACTGTGTCTCAAAAGGCTGTTATTAGCCATTTTGAACAGTCAGTAGGCTATTAAATTCAGTTTTCCTGGTTTTGTTTTTCCAGGATTTCGTTTTTTTTTCAGGTTTTCGCAAGTCCACATCAATGCTTAAACCACATTAGGAGACCGATTTTTTTTTTTTACTGGTAGATATAAGTTAAGAAGTATTTCCTAGTACCTACCATACCGCTGTTGTTATGCTGTGAGCTCTTTCACACGACAACCAGTTGAGAGCTGTGCACTCTTGCCCAACAGATTTTCCGCTCAAAATAGGCAATGTGTGGTATGCGCTCGTGATAAATAATCTACATACCTAATAGCTTTAGGAATTTCTTTATTTGTTTTATCAATTATTATATAGCCTAGATTGAAAATAGCATTATTACAATATTTGTATCAGTGGAACAAGTGGGCCACTGACGTGGATGATTGACAGACCCACAGGGTTTCCTCAACCTCCCTGGGCCAGCGGGCAGCCCTGTATGTCGAGCCCTGATGTTGTGTAATGACGTTGGTCGTCAGTGCATAAGCCATGTTTTCTGTAATTTCACAGATCTCCAAAGTAGGGATGTCAAACAGTATATCTTTTTTTATGGAGTTAATCACAGGATTTGCTTACTAATCACAATTCAACGCATATTATGAATTTGCTCAAATTGAGCTGTAATTTAAGTATTACAAGAATATTGACGTTAGCAAAATCAGGTAAATTGATAAACGCACACATTCTTTACCCTCGACGTCAACTTGTTTTGACATCGCATTGTTTTTAGCTGTATAGATTATGTATTTTGGATGTTTTCAGTGTATTTTGAACGCTTTCAGACAATGCGATAAATCATGATGAAAAAATGTGTCCCCTCAATTACAAAAAGTTAACTTGAGTTAATAGCCCTAGTCCAAAGATTAACGTCATATACTGTAGCATCATTGCTATTCTTCATCCTATAGATATTTAACAACATCATACGGAACGGGGCAAGATATTGATGAGAGAATTGTTCAAGGTAGGATTTAACAAATAACTTCACCAATAACTTCCAAATCGTTCTTTGGCCATCCAAAGTGGAAGAGAACCCAATACTTATTTTGTGCATGTACATTTCAGCAAARCCCCTGCTTGAGGCCTTTGGAAACGCCAAGACAGTCAGAAATAACAACAGCAGTCGTTTTGGGAAGTTTGTGGAAATCCACTTCAATGAAAAGGTTAGCCATCATTTTCTGTGGCTAATGCAATTTCAGCCTAAAAAGGAATTTCTGTATTTTGGTAAATTTCATTGTTGCTTCATTGGCCCACATTGTGTGTGTGTGTGTGTGTGTGACAGAATAAAGTGGTGGGTGGCTTCGTGTCCCACTACCTGCTGGAGAAGTCAAGGATTTGCATGCAGAGTAAAGAGGAGAGGAACTACCACATCTTCTACAGGCTYTGTGCCGGAGCCTCRGAYGACATCAGACAGAYGCTGCACCTTGACTCCCCTGACAGCTTCAGGGTCAGTGGTACACACACACACTATGCATACACAAGCGGGCATACTGCACAATCTAGAGGGTGACCTGTGTATTACTGTGGAGGGTAACTAGAGAGCATCTTTCGATACCAGGTTGAGAGGAAAGAATGCTGCAAATAGCACTCGCGTGTGAACTCCCTGTTCCCTATGCCTGACTGGGTTCTTTGCGAGAGAGATATCCTGTGTTCCTCTCCCTACCTAATAAAGCAACACACATCCTCCTGGCAAATTCTTCCACCATGATGCAAATTGTGTCAATTGGAAAATTCTATTGTATCGTTGGTGAAAATGTTCCAGTGTGTTCTGTTTTAGTCTGACATTTTCCACCAACATTTTTCCCTTTTGACATAATCTTGCTGCCAAGTGGTGTGAAAGTAGTCATAGACAACAATGAGGCTTTCGATTATGTCCACAACTGAACCAGATTTGTGCATACCTCTGTTCATAAATGTAAATATATTCTCTATATGACCACTAGATGTCATYTGTGTTATATATAATATACAAAACCCTCTAATTTATATTTTAAAGTGGAGAGATTCTGCACACCTACTTAGTATTTGTTTTTCATTTCTCAATTTCAGCTGTGCCCCCAGTGAAACTAAACTCACCTTTGTGAACTTGGGATTTGTAATGTAATCATAATTACAATCAGTTTTCTAGAGCCTACACCCACACTAAAGGTGTTAGGGGATTACCTAAATTAGTTGGTTCATTTCACCTGCGCTCTAAACAACACTATAATAACACTAATATAATAATATGCCATTTAGCAGACGCTTTTATCCAAATCGACTTAGTCATGCGTACATACTTTTTATTGAAATATATTTAACCCTTTACACTCGTACCCGTATACGGGTTGAAAATGGCAGATTTGGACACTGATAAGCGCCTAAATTGGAACGCAGTGGCTGTACAGTAATGTGCTATACATGACGTCAGAGCTCAGGGTCTACGCTTCACAGCTCTGTGTGGGTTTTGACTGACAGCCGTTCTGAACTTGAGCACCGCTTGTGACAAGAAGTTGCCCCCATCCCTCCCACTGTAAGTTACGAGGACTCTGTATTTTGAAAGATGACGTGATGATTATAATAATTAGAACTTTGATGTTTTACAAGCAAGCCAAGCACCTGTGAGTCCAAATGTGCACTTCATATTTCCATATCGTAAAACTCACATAGTATACAGTGACAACATTTATGATCAATATTTTTGATGTACAGTTACAAGATGACATGGCATAATACCCTGGGTTGTCCTAATCAGAATGAGCCTTGGTTTGTTGTATTGTGAAGAAAATTGGCAACGGACCACACATCTGAATGCACTCCATTCTATGCGAACAAAAATTACAATCTGTTTCTCTGAATTACCTTTTGAAAGCCTAACACTATAAGATTGTATTTTTTAATTTAGCTAGTCGTGTTTAGTCAAATAATTTCCCCATAATCTCCAAACTGTTCCCTTTTAATTACCACGATGGTTATGCATATTCTTTCGATATTTCTTCTGTAAGAAATATTTCAATTTAGCCCTATCCATATAGGCCAAGGGTGTTAAATGGAATGTTATTGAGACCCAGGCCTATTTTTCAAGGGAGCCCTGCACACAGTCATACAAATTAGAGTTAGAGTTCTGGAGATCATTCCACAAGGAAGGTGCAAAAAAAACTAAACACACATTTACCTTGGTGGACATTGGTGGAGGTTTATGGTAGAGAAATTAACATTTAAATTATCTGGCAACTGCTCTGGTATGACATTCTTGCAATCAGCATGCCAATTGAACGCTCCCTCAACTTAAGACATCTGTGGTATTGTGTTGCGGCAACTCCTTTACAGTGGTACCTAGTGACTTGGATCTACAGTTGCGCTCAGCTCAACACTGGGGTAGCTTTTGAGTAAGTTTGAGGGGTCATTGTAGCACATGGCAATGTGTGAAACTTACTCCTCAGCCTGAAGTGCCCCCACTTGCACCAGCAAATAGCGAGCTTTTCATTTTGCGGTGACTAGTAAGACCTAGACACCTAATAGTCACAATGAAGAGAGTAGGAAGTCACCTGTCAAAATAATTATCTGAAACAGTGTTCCATCACGGCAGCAGAGCCATAGTAGTTGAGGAAAAAAATGTGACAAAAAATGTCATATTTACCATTGACAACAAGTTAAATGCAGTCCTCAATGGAGGAGTCTGAACAGCAGACACAGAAGCTGGCGGAGCTGTAGGTCCACTGGTAGATAACTCGTTAAAATATAGGGAGGGGGGGGAATACAGAGACAACACTAGAGTATGGAATTTAATTTCAGTAAATCAGAAGAGAGTACATGTTGTTTTAGCCTGTAAGCTTTATTAATTTGACCTCCTGGGGAGAAATCCACAGACCCTTCTCTGAAGCCCCCCGAACAAAGCTGTCTACGGACCTGCATTGGACAATTCTCTCTGTAATGATACTTAAGGAAGCTTGTTTTAGGAAGCCCCCTGCTGGTGACTTTCCATATCAAAGCACTCTCAAACAGCTCAGCCGAAACCTGTAGTCAAGGGTTGATGAACCCTGGCTCTCTGGAACTTTCCTCAACCTGTTATGATTGGTAGACAAGGTCACAACTTGGGACTTTGACACTGTATACACTCTCTTTGTTACAATATGCCATGACAATTTTAATTGCCAAATATTATAATAAAGTTACTGTTCATTAGTAGTAAAGGCTTACATTTAATGACCGGCATTTCTAGTAACACAGTATGTTTTCTACATGAACACAAAGTTCATATGTCTTTGCATGTTTTGCCATTATCTGTTGTCATAATACATACCTTCTGAAAGAGGTCATGCCATCTCTTCTGCCTCGGAGCTGGCCTGTTGCCCGATCGGCAGGCCAAACCCCTGTGGTGGCAAATGTCCCCAAGCAGGACATCAACTCCTTTATGGGGCTTTTTAAATGTCTGAAACCAACATGATGAGTGTGTCACACTACCGCAAGAACAATTAGCAATACATAGCAAACCTAATGTAAACAAGGCTATCAGTCAGCCCACAAGAATACATGGTGGTGTTGCGAAATTTGTCAGTATTCAAGCAAGTAGGCCAATCAAGTATCATGGCAAATTAGTCAACTTAGGCTATATCAGGGAGGCTATATCATGGACTGACTGATTTTACATAGGTAATGTTAGCTATGGCTAGAGACGTTTATAACCATAGTTTGTCCCCTGGATATCAAAGCATTGACATCAAAGCATTATCTAACTTACCTGGCATAATAATATAGCTACCTAGCTAGCTAGTCAAGAGAAAATGAGGTGACGCTAACTCTGAAAGCTCCCCCCATTTGAAAAATAATGCTACTGTAACATTACCAAATGATATACATGACCATACTGTAAGCTCTTTTCTAGATAGCTAATGAACTTAGCTAGCTGAATAGTATTTATTAAAATGGACTAACTTAACCTTAGTAACAGTAGCAGATTGCATTATATTTTAGATATAACCAACTTTGATAGTTCTTACTAACCTATGAAAATGAATGCTAGAGCTACTGTAACTTTACTGTACCATTACCATGCTAGCTAGCTTGCCACGCAGCTAAGTTAAGCAACAACTCTTGATAGCCACAAGTTAGCGGTTGATATTTAAAATCTGCTGTCTGAAAACAAGTTGGCTCTGGTTAATATTTATGGGGACAACAAATGTTAGTGTCTTAACGACCGTTCCACAGGTGCATGTTCATTAATTGTTTATGGTTCATTGAACAAGCATGGGAAACGGTGTTTAAACCCTTTACAATGAAGATCTATGAAGTTATTTGGATTTTTACGAATTATCTTTGAAAGACAGGGTCCTACAAAAGGGACGTTTCTTTTTTTGCTGAGTTTACAACGCAATTAAAGCCAAGTGAACTGTGAAGCCATGGATATTAGATACTTCATCTTTGAACATGACAAAAAACAATGCCACTGTTCTTGCATGCATTGTTATCCTACAACATTTATTAATAACAAATATACTTGCTTGGGGTAAGATACTGTATTCTCAGGACCAAACGTAAGAAAAATGGGTTTTGTCCCTAAGGCATTCACTTTGCACAATCCACTTTTGGTCTCTTGTCCGATAAGCCACTTGTCCCAAATTGTGGTCCGTCTCATTCTAATCAAATGTTATGCCAATGTCTCTGTCACTCAATTATAAACATATCCAACATAGTTTAGCTTATAGCTTGTGTCTACAGATGTCATTTCTGGAATGCTAATTGTTTGTGTATGCTCTCCTTTGTCCCTCATAGTATTTGAATCGAGGATGCACCAGATACTTTGCCAGCAAGGACACAGACAAACAGATCATGCAGAATCGCAAGAGTCCTGAGGTACTGTACCTTTCAGCTTATTGTCTTCTACCTCTCTTCAATGTAGAAAATAGTAAACAAATAAATAACCCTGGAATGAGTAGGTGTGTCCAAACTTTTGACTGGTACTAATATGTATATATATATATATCTTTAATTTTTACTTTTACCCCTTTTTCGTGATATCCAATTGGTAGTTGCAGTCTTGTCCCATCGCTGCAACTCCCGTACGGACTTGGGAGAGGCGAAGGTCGAGAGCTATGCGTCCCCTGAAACACGCCCTGCCAAGCCGCACTGCTTCTTGCTTTACCCGGAAGCCAGCCGCACCAATGTGCCGGAGGAAACACCGTACAACTGGCGACCGAAGTCAGCGTGCGGCCCGCCACAGGAGTTGCTAGTGCGCGATGGGACAAGGACATCCCGGCCGGCCAAACCCTCCCCTAACCCGGACGATGCTGGTACAATTGTGCACCGCCTCATGGGTCTCCCGGTTGAGGCCGGCCTAGATAGAACCCAAGTCTGTAGTGACGCCTCTAGCACTGAGATGCAGTGCCTTAGACCGATGCGCCACTCGGGAGGCTCTAAGACAAGATGTTTTAATGGAAAACTGTGCTACTCTAGTGAAAGGAGGATAAACTACACTGATTCCAGCAAAGAAATGTGCCTAGGCTCTGAAGACTGAGCTGCCTCATGCTAGCCAGCTGAAAAACAACAACATAGGACACATTTTCAATGTTTTGGTATTTAGCTATGTTTTTGTCGATTGTAGGACTGTAGCCACAGAATTCTACATCCGTGAAAGGCTAATATCGGCGATAACATCGGTCACCCGATAAATCGGTCGGGATCTAGTCATAGTATCGATATTAGTATTTTTGAGGCATCATTTCCAAATCAACCCGAAAGTAGTGTTGTCTGTACGATACCAGATTTTCCTTGGCAATTCGTTTTTATCTTGAAGCAGACCTTTTTAAAACCTACTTTTGTAAAATATTGTGTTCTATAGCTTGCAAAATAAACAAATGTGACTCTGGGTGACAAGGCTTTTTTTCCAACATTAGGACTGTTTTCTTCAAGATATGTATGTCTTTTTTTTTTTGCTTCCTTCCGAAAGTATCTAAAATGTATTGTGAAGCTCAATAGTCACTTATAGATGATTAGAACATGATGCGTGAAAAATTATAATATAGGTACCATGACTTGGGATTTGTAACACAAATTCTAAAACGTTAGCATTTGGAAATTGTGCCAGGGAAACTAAACCAAAGCTTGGATTGCTGTAATACCTTGTCCATAGTTTGATTACAGGGTAAGGAAACCAATAATTTTGTCATTTCTGTGAACTATCTTGAGTCTAGCTGTTTAAAAAAAAAATGGCTATTTTCCCTTCTCTCTCCATTCGATAGGCTACGAATATAACTATGGGCTTTCATCATTTTATGCATGCATGGCTTTCTCCCGATTTAAACAAGGAATTAATTGGAGTTCCTTCTCAAAAAGTTGTTTTGAAAGCCTAAAAACGTACGGTAGCCAGGGGACTAATAACGACAGAGAAGAAACAATATCTATAGCTTATTGAACAATCTAATGACAAGTTTAATCAAGTTTAAGTTAAATAAGAAAGAAATTATCTTAGTGGGGCTGGAAAAATCACTCCATGCGAGGTTGAAAAGCAATTGGCCAATTGGCCAATCCTCCTACTAGACCTATCATAAATGCTTTTAAGGGAAATTCTGCCACTTTTCAACCTCATTATCTCCAGCACCATACCAGTGTCCACATATATGAAAACGGAGCGTGGTTAACAAGATAAGAAGAAAGCTGAAGCTGAAAAATGCTTCTCTGTGTGATCAGGGTAGGATTAAAGGAAGAAAAACACAGATTTTCAAAACTTGCAACGAGTTTCTAGCCAGAGGGAGGTTATTTTCTTGCTCCCCACGTCACCACTAATCTCATAGCATTTGAAAATCACTGTTTTTAAAATGTTTTTTTTTATTTATTTTTTATCGGGTATAACTTTCTTTGTAAAAATGCGCCGTTTTCACATACAGTGCATTTGGAAAGTATTCAGACCTCTTGACTTTTTCCACATTTTGTTACGTTACAGCCTTCTAAAATTGAGTAAGTTAGTTTTTTCCCCCTCAATCTACACGCAATACTCCATAATGACAAAGCAAAAACAGGTTTTTAGAAATCACATTTACATAAGTATTCAGACCCTTTACTTAGTATTTTGTTGAAGCACCCTTGGCAGCGATTACAGCCTTGAGTCTTTTTGGGTATGACGCTACAAGCTTGGCACACCTGTATTTGGGGAGTTTCTCCCATTCTTCTCTGCAGATCTTCTTAAGCTCTGTAAGGTTGAATGGGGAGTGTCGCTGCCCAGCTATTTCCAGGTCTCTCCAGAGATGTTAGATCGGGTTCAAGTCCAGGCTCTGGCTGGGCCACTCAATGACATTCAGAGACTTGTCCCGAAGCCACTCCTGCGTTGTCTTGGCTGTGTGCATAGGGTCGTTGTCCTGTTGGAAGGTGAACCTTTTCCCCAGTCTGAGGTCCTCATTGCTCTGGAGCAGGTTTTCTTCAAGGATCTCTTTGGACTTCCCCCAATTGGAGTAAACTAATAAACAATAACACTTAGGCTTCTACCTTCAGTTTATACATCTTATACACATTTTACAGACACAATCTATTTTACAATAGTTATATTTTGTTTGTTTTTAGTCCTTCCTCTATTTCTGATATCCATCCAGTTTGATTTCAATTTTTAACTGTGCTATTTCTAAACCTATATACATTTTACAGACCCCGTATGTTTTACATTGGTTATCTTGTTATTAATTCCACCCTTCAGCTCCATTCAACCCCTCCCAGCTATCGCTTAACACCATCCATTTTGGATGTGATGATTCACAAAAGTACTGAATCTTTCTATTCTCATAGCTTCTACAGATTGTAAATTAAAGATTTTTTTTTCTGAAATATTTACTATATTATTGATTGATTGACTATGGCTTTTCAAATCACCCAGTATTGCTATCTGCAGCGTTAGTTCTAGGCAAATGTTGCAATTCTTCAGCTATTCCTGGACCGGTGACCAAAAACGTGCTACATATGGACAATACCAAAATAAATGATCTAATGACTCTGCCTCCTCACAGCAAAATCTGCAGAGCTGGGAAGATTGTATCCCCATATATATAACATTCTATTGGTTGCAAGAATTTTGTATATTAATTTAAAGTTTTGAATCCGGCGTTGTTTTGCGTATCAATTCATAAACCATGTGCCATGGAATGGGTACATCGAAAATCTCTAACCAACTATTTAGCAATTTATATGGCACAGCTGTCAGTTTTTTGGTCCTTAAATTAAATTGGTATATGTTTTTATTTATCACACTTTTCTTTAACCATTTATGTTCTTTAATGCACGGCCGACATACAAGTTCCTTACTTTTTTCCCCTTCTACTTGCTTCTTCCATTTCTGTGGTAACGCTGCAATTAGTTGGTTGTAATTTTGGGTAGAGCAGACATTTCCATATGTAACTCCACCAGTCCTATTTATGATATCATTCACTAAAATTATACCTTTTTTTAAATTTCTTCTGAAAATATTTTTTTTATCAATTAGTATATTTGAGTTTAACCACAATATTTGTTGTATTATTTGTTCTGTTTTTTCAGGTGGATTAAACTGAAATTGCAATCTCTTTGGACTTTGCTCCATTCATCTTTCCCTCGATCCTGACTAGTCTCACAGTCCCTGCCACTCAAAAACATCCCCACAGCATCATGCTGCCACCACCATGCTTCACCTTAGGGATGGGGTCAGGTTTCCTCTAGACTTAATGCTTGGCATTCAGGGAATCATCAGACCAGAGAATCTTGTTTCTCYTGGTCTGASAGTCCTTTAGGTGCCTTTTGTCAAACCAAGTGGGCTGTCATGTGCCTTTTACCGAGGAGTGGCTTTCATTTGGCCACTCTACCATAAATGCCTGATTGGTGGAGTGCTGCAGAGATGGTTGTCCTTCTGGAAGGTTCTCCCATCTCCACAGAGGAACTATGGAGCTCTTTTAGAGTTACCATCGGGTTTTTGGTCACCGCTCTGACCAAGGCCCTTCTCCCCCAATTGCTCAGTTTGGCCGGGCGGCCAGCTCTAGAAAGTGTCTTGGTGGTTCCAAACTTCTTCCATTTAAGAATGATGGAGGACACTGCGTTCTTGGGAACCTTCAATGCTGCAGAAATGTTTTGGTACCGTTCCCCAGATCTGTGCCTCAACACAATCCTGTCTCGGAGCTCTACGGACAATTCCTTCAACCTCGTGGCTTGTTTTTTGCTCTGACATGCACTGTCAACTGTGTGACCTTATAGACAGGTGCCTTTCTAGATCATGTCCAATCAATTGAATTTACCACAGGTAGACTCCAATCAAGTTGTAGAAACATCTCAAGGATGATCAATGGAAACAGGATGCACCTGAGCTCAATTTCGAGTCTCATAGCTTAGTCGTTATGCTGAATTGTGTTTAGATTGATGAGGGGGYAAATGTATTTAATCCATTTTAGAATAAGGCTMTAATGTAACAAAATGTGGAAAAAGTCCAGGGGTCTGAATACTTTCTGAATGTACTGTATGTAGACACTGGTATTGTACTGGATATGATGAAAATAAGGTTAAAAAGTGGTGGAATTGCCCAAGTTATGTACTGGATATTCATAACAGTATATTTCCCAAATATTCAAATATCCTAAGAAGTTGTTGGCGCTTTCAAAAAGAACAAGAATGAAAGTCTATAGGCATATTCTCAATCATAGCTTTATGAGAGATTGAACAAACAATATTAAGATAGGTGGATGCAAATAAAGCAGGTATTATCTAGTTCTGAAGACGGTCTAGACTTTTCTTCGATCTAGCCCTTGATTTATAGCCTAACTTTCGCATGCGCCGTCATGTGTGTGCCACATTGACACAGACAGACACACACAAACCTCTTCCATGCTGAAGCTTCACCAGAAAGGAATATTAAAAAAGATTTGCCTGCACTTAGCCTCTGCCCAGGCTTTCAACATTATCTTTCGTCATGATTCGTCTAGTTGTAATTTCGCGCTATAGGCCTACGGTGGTTTTTAGCAGAGTTTAAAAACCCTCACATTATTATACTTTTTTGGGTTGGCCAATAGGGTGCAATGCCATCATATATCATGAGCTTTTATGAGTACATAATCACAATAGGACAAAGGTTGACATCGCCCAACCTTAGATATAGGGTATAGGAAGTATTCATGCCACACTGTATCAAGGATTGTCTTTAGAAATAAATAACTTCCGGTGCTTTGGCTTAGGTGAAAGTCTGGCAAATCTGTTGTAGGCTATGTGTGAATTGTTACATTCAGACAAATTTAAACAGGCCTATGTATTTACCATTTTAACAATGAACCAAATGTACCTTTTCACAGCTTATATTCAGTGTGTTGAGAGAGCAATGATCACATGACAGTTGGGGTGTAACTAATAAAGCTTGCACGTCTCTTTGCCCTGCCTCGGGTCTGTGTAATGCAGGATGATGAGGTGATGACGCTTTCCTTAGAAGACACTCTTTGTTTTGCTCACTATGTAAACCCCATGCTTGTGATTGTAGTGCAAACAGGAGCTATGCAGAGCATGCTTCTTTATCATTGTGCATGGGATTTTTCTTTATCCAGCTTCTGTCAGGCTCAGAATGTCACAGTGTGGTGAATTATCCGTCTAAGGAGAAACTGTTAGACACACACTTATGACTGGTCAGGGGAAATCCAACAACCAAAATCTCACGGAAGTGAAGTAGTGTTAGAACAACATCACACTGTGACATTCGCTTTAGTGTGCCTCTGCTTTGAAGTCTGCCAACCTTCATTCAAACCAGAAACCACAAATCCACTGTACTTATCTATGCTTCTGCTTTTATCTGTCAGTGGTGGATTTCTAATTTCTGATATTAGGGGTGAGACGTAGCATTTGACGCTAGGTCAGTCAAGGCTACTGTAGCCTTCATACTGTAGGAAGGTGTGATGTGTGTGTGTGTGTGTGTGTGTGTGTGTGTGTGTGTGATGGCTCTCACATGAAAAATGACAGCCTACAAGGGAGGCCAGGAGTCTTTCCTAGTTGGGTCACACGATGGCACTGGAAAGACTCTTCACTTTAGCTAGCACAGGGCCTGTATTCACAAACAGTGCTGATCTAGGATCAGGTCACCCTGTCCATAATCATATTCAGTATAATCTAAAAGACGAAACTTATCCTAGTTCAGCACTCCTACTTTGAGACTCTCTGTGAATACGGGCCTAGGTGTAGTATCCTGACTCTCCTGTCTCTTCCTCCTCCAGCATGTGAAGCTGGGCGCCCTGAAGGACCCTCTGTTGGACGACCAGGGAGACTTCAACAGGATGTGCGGGGCCATGAAGAAGATTGGCCTGGATGACACGGAGAAGCTGGACCTGTTCAGGGTGGTGGCCGGGGTGCTCCACCTGGGAAACATTGACTTTGAGGAAACCGGGAGTACATCGGGTAAATCAAGTTACATACCTAGCGTATCTCTCTTAGTGTAGCTCTCTGGAGTATTAGAATGTACACACACTTACGCAGATACGTGTGTGTGTGTGTGTGCACAAGCACTCATCTGCATACGCTCAATGGGGCTTATTGGTCCTTTTATTGTTCTGACAGCATTGAATCACTTCTATAACGTGGCAGGAGGTCTACTCCCCACCCCTGGCTGACACATTATTCTCTGTAGGGTCTCACTGTCCCACCTTTGAAGTACACCCATTGAAAAGGACATGCTCTGATTCCACTCTCCTACCAGCTGCACAAGAGTGATGCAATACATCTGTCATGAAAGAAAAGTGATGATTCAAGCTTATCTTGAGATGGATGATGTAATCGATTGCTGCCTCGAGAGCAGATATTACCTGGAACGTCGCAAGGTGCTCACTCCGTTGAAATGGTTACATGTTGACAGCTAATTTCCCTCTCTCAGACCATCTGTCTGTCTCTGCCCTTCAAAAGTGCATTACTACTTCACAGCCTGCGACAAAGACGGTACTACTTCTGCAGAATGTGTGGCGTGTATTCCCAGTGTGGCTGTATTCAAGCATTTGGCAGGAGAAAGAAAGTACTAAAATCCATCCAAAATCCAATTGAGGAGGCATAATGGATGTTGCTCCATTTTCTTTTTGTGCGCACCAATAATTTGTTTTGGTGTGTGTGTGTTTCCAGGCGGCTGCATCCTGATGAACCAGTCTAGTCAGAAGCTGGCCTACTGTGCTGACTTGCTGGGCCTAGACCAGGAGGACCTGAGAGTCAGCCTCACCACCAGGGTCATGCTCACCACAGCAGGGGGCGCCAAAGGAACAGTTATCAAGTAAGACTACCTCTAATGCTGCATTTAGATGGTATGAGGTAGACGGCAAACTCGATGGCATTGTTTCGATGAGAGCACGACGGTAAATTAAGTTGAGGCTGGCGGTGAATGCCATCTGCCGCCACGATAGATGGGACTTGCCGCCGGAGTTCAAATATTTTTACTTTTGCTGTCTGCCATAGCGTTGTTTTCAACCGGATGTTGATTTGCACCGTTTTTTTACTGAAATCACTATAGTAATGCATACCGTCGTGCTGGCTTACTTATGCCATCACCATCTCTCCTGCTTTCTTGTCCCGCTATGCCGACTGATATGACGGTTTTTGCTTCCCTCGTCTGAATGCAACATTAAACTACCTCTACTGCTGCTGCACTTTTATACTTTTAAAGTCTAATGCCCCATTTACATTGTGGCTTATTTAATTATGCCGTACGTCATCTTCACGGTGTCTTGCCCCGCTACTGAACAATCAAGTGTAGTATTTGTAATGCAAGATGGAGGAGAGCCTGTCTCTCGTCAGAGATCGCATAAATACATTGTTTCAGGTGATAATAAAACATGAGACTGAACATGACTAGATTATAGATGAGAATATGGGGTGGGGAAAGTGGGCAGTAATGGCACCTACAGTAACTTCATAGGGTTAAAGGTTTGCTCTGAACCTGCTGCTTCAGCTCGATGCCTGTCCAGAAAAAAAACGGAGAGCAGAATACTTTTGGAATGTTTGAATTTTGACGAGTATTCCAGTCCACTCCGTCCTGCACAAAAATTGATATTTGAAACTAAAATAAACCTTAACCTTACACAACAAATTAGATTTTGGCAAAACTAACTAACAGTTAAAAATAAGTCAATAAATTAACATATCTAGTAATGGCACAGTGAAGTCACTGTGGACTGGAATACTGAGACTGAGTGCAGGACAGAGTGCTACACCATAGCTGAACTTGCTCCATTCAGAAGAACTCCACTTTGTTCATAATCATCAACCCTTTGAATAATTGAAGCCAAATGGTGTTGGAGAGTGCTAGGAGAATTAGTCAGCCAGGGTTCAGGGAGTACAGTCACTTCTAACGGCTTGTCTTTTGACCTCCTTACCTACTTGTTTTAGCAAAACAATACCATCCTGTAAAAACGTACTCTTTAAGAAACAACTCAAACTTTCTTTGCACATTAACCTGAAATGACTGTATTGATTAAAAAGGCTTTTTATTTTTTATTAAAGAGTACCCCAGTGTCCCAATTTCGGCCTCTCACTTAGTTTTTTCCCCCCAGGGTGCCTTTGAGGGTGGAACAGGCGAACAACGCCCGGGACGCCCTGGCCAAGGCAGTGTACAGCTGCCTCTTCGATCACGTGGTCAGGAGGGTCAACCAGTGCTTCCCCTTCAAAACCTCCTCCAACTTCATCGGGGTGCTGGATATCGCCGGCTTCGGTAAGTCGGCCTAGAGCAGTGAGTTTGTCTGACAGTTTGTCTGTTTCTCTGTAAGTTTGTTTCTCTGTCTGCCTGTGAGTCTATCGAGCCATATTTCCGCTAATTTATCTTGTAGGTGTTCGTTTCCTTCATGTCCTCACACAAACTCCTTTTCTCGTCACGTTCTAAAAACTTTCCTGACATAATTTGATATATTCAGTACCAGTAACTGCCTGAAGATGAGCATTCTTCATTCCCACTTCAGACGTTGCAGATCATTTTCACTTTCATACTGCTTCTCACTCCCCTCAGAGTATTTTGAACACAACAGCTTTGAGCAGTTCTGCATCAACTACTGCAACGAGAAGCTGCAGCAGTTCTTCAACGAGCGCATCCTGAAAGAGGTGAGTGAGAGTGAAGTCTGGGGGTGTAGAGGTGGCTCGCTAGTGTTGTCACGATACCAGAAATTTGACTTTGATACCAGGTTTAGTTTTTTTTTTTTTTAAGGAAGCCATGTATGCATTAATGAATCAATTATATAATCATACAATCAATTTGACTTTGTTTTTACTAATCTAACTACAAAACAACAATGGTAATAATTTATTTGAAAGCTAAATCTCTATTGATTAACTGGGTAAATCAAGATGTAGCCTAGGTCTATGCAAAATACAGGTGAATGCATATTATTCAATAGGAGTGTGTGCATTCATTGAGTTATTGAGCTTGTTTAGCTGATTTCAGGGGCTACAGATGACAAACAATCCCTACCATTTAGGACTTATTTTATTGGCGACTGCTAGGAGAACAGATTGCATGGAAGAATTAATCTCTTTTATAAAAGTTTGCGCTGACTCTTTAAGAATGTAATGCCATCTTTTGCGAGGCAGATGTGCCTGTGGAATCTGACTTTGTGGCTATGGAATCTATTGGAAACCAGATACGTGAAAAAGTGAATAAGCTTTTTGGTGAGAATCAGCTTTGAAATCAGCATATTTTGCATTATCGTTTGCAAATTATCACAAAAAGTACTAGGGTAGTGAATTGATCTTGCTTCAGCTGTAAGCTAGCAAGGAAAATTAGCATACAYAAATAAAAAGTGTTCTAGCCTGTATGGACATTGTTTTGCAAACAGTAATTAACAGTTTAAACATTTCTACATGCATTGTTGCATTATTCAAGTGTGCTAACTCAGCATGAGTGAGGAGCTAACAATGCAGCCCAGAAAGCTCTAGTGAGGGGTTAAAGTTCTCCGTCATAGATTCAGGAGAGGTCTTTTTTGAGATCAGTGTAGATCCGGTTTGGAGATGGCATAGCCTAGTACAGACAGAAGCATATCTGTTCTACGAAATATATTCCCAAATAACTGTATTCTCAAATATTTTATTTTTTCTGTTATACTGTGTGCACTGAACTGATATGCATGATTGTTGATGACACGCCGATGTTCAGAGGAAGGGAATTAAATAGTCTGTCCTCTATAATGCTCAAAACAGCAGTGCTCAACTCAGACAGCGGTGTGTAACATCCTGTAGCTGCTGGCAAAGTAATTCAAAGCCTGTACTATAACATTTAGGATGTAACTTTTCAGTGCTACTATTTTTGCCATGTAATGTTGTTAAAGCAAAATCAGACAACCGCATAGTAGAATAGTTTACCTACAGCCTTATTCTAAAATGTATACAATTTTTTCCCCCTCATCAATCTACACACAATACCCCATCATGACAAAGCGAAAACAGTTTTTAAAAATAAAAACCAGATATACCTTATTTACATAAGCCTTCAGACCTTTTGCTATGAGACTCAAAATTAAGCTCAGGTGCATCCTGTTTCCATTGATCATCCTTGAGATGTTTCTACAACTTGAATGGAGTCCACCTGTGGTAAATTCAATTGTTTGAACATGATTTGCAAAGGCACACACCTGTCTATATAAGGTCACACAGTTGACAGTGCATGTCAGAGCAAAAACCAAGCCATGAGGTTGAAGGAATTGTCCTTAGAGCTCCGAGACAGGATTGTGTCTAGGCACAGATCTGGGGAAGGGTACCAAAACATTTTTGCAGCATTGAAGGTCCCCAAGAACACAGTGGCCTCCATTCTTAAATGGAAGAAGTTTGGAACCACCAAGACTCTTCCTAGAGCTGAATGCCCAGCCAAACTGAGCAAATGTGACAAAGAACCTGATGGTCACTCTGACAGAGCTCCACAGTTCCTCTGTGGAGATGGGAGAACCTTCCAGAAGGACAACAATTTCTGCAGCACTCCACCAATCAGGCCTTTATGGTAGTGGCCAGACAGAAGCACATGACAGCCTGCTTGGAGTTTGCCAAAAGGCACCTAATGGACTCTGACCATGATAAACAATATTCTCTGGTCTGATGAAACCAAGATTTAACCCTTTGGCCTGAATGCCACGTGTCACGTCTGGAGGAAACCTGGCACTATCCCTATGGTGAGGCATGGTGGTAGCATCATACTTTGGGGTTGTTTTTCAGGACTGGGAGACTAGTCAGGATTGAGGGAAAGATGAACGGAGCTAAGTACAGAGAGGTCCTTGATGAAAACCTGCTCCAGAGCGCTCAGTACCTCATACTGGGGCGAAGGTTCACCTTCCAACAGGACAACGACCCTAAGCACACAGCCAAGACAACTCAGTAGTAGCTTCAGGACAAGCCTCTGAATGTCCTTGAGTGGCCCAGCCAGGGCCCGGACTTGAACCCGYTCAAACATCTCTGAAGAGACCTGAAAATAGCTGTGCAACAATGCTCCCCATCCAACCTGACAGAGCTTGAGAGGATCTGTAGAGAAGAATGGGAGAAACTCCCTAAAGAAGACTCGAGGCTGTATTCTCTGCCATAGGTACTTCAACAAAGTACTGAGTAAAGGATCTGAATAGTTACTTAAATGTGATATTTCAGTTATATTTGATAAATTAGCAAAACGTTCTAAAAACTATTTTTGTTTTGTCATTATGGGGTATTGTGTGTAGATTGAATTTGAAACTATTTATTCAATTCAAGTCTGTAATGTAACAAAATGTGGAAAAAGTCAAGGGGTCTGAATACTTTCCGAATGCACTGTATTTACCTGTTGTATTCAAGATAAATATTCCTCAAGGCGCATTTGCGTTCGGAGAGCCATCAGACAAGCAGTCAATGCACAACTATTCTTAATGCAATCGTGGGAAAATACTTTTGAATGCAGTTTTGGCCTTTGTTTAAAAAAGAGGGGGATCCCAGTTTTACATTGCTACCACATTTATTTKTCTACTCAATTGCGAGGGTGTCAAATTTTACAAATGCAGTAAACGGTAATTGAATAACCGTGTAACTGATGGATGAAGACCGTCATGAAAATATAATAACCGTCAAAACCGTTTAAATAGGCCTACATTCGATTTAGGTTTTATTTTTATTAACTTTACTTTCATGTTGATAAACTTTACCTAATAACGGGAGTGTTTACTAATTAGCCGTCAAAACCGTTTAAATAGGCCTACATCATTTTAGGTTTTATTTTTATTAACTTTACTTTCATGTAGATAAACTTTACCTAATAACGGGAGTGTTTACTAATTAGCCGTCAAAACCGTTTAAATAGGCCTACATTCTTTTAGGTTTTATTTTATTAACTTTACTTTCATGAGATAACTTTACCTAATAACGGGAGGTGTTTACTAATTAGCCGTCAAAACCTTTAAATAGGCCTACATTCATTTAGGTTTTATTTGTATTACCTTTACTTTCATGTTGATAAACTTTACCTAATAGCGGGGGTGTTTTACTAATGATGGTAAGAAATTGTTTTGCTAACTTAGTCTATGAAACTTTCTACATCGCCTCTTCTTTCCAACTGATGATGTGCGGAGGTGTAGAGCGCTATAGGCTATGGCACTTAATTATTTATTTTTTAATAGTTTGATGTGTGTACTTATTTTATACAATGCCCATTTTTATTGCTTGCTAGTAAATAAATAAATCTCTTTTAAAAAAGGTTGGATGCGTCTMACTATTGATTAATTATTCAACAGCAGTCGACAAGGTTGTTCTGGCTCTGAGGCCTATAATGTGTCGAATGGAAAATGCGCCAATCCTCTCTAACCTGGCATGGTATAATGTGATACGGAACCTTTTCTTAATTTATAGACTAATCAACGCTGATCATACCCCCGGTCCTGGCCAATATGTCACGAGACAAAAAAAATGCCGCCCTCCTATCCCCACAAAGTAGAATAGTAGCCAGGGCTATACAGTGTCAGCCCGCATATGCAGTTTTGTGAATGCCCATGTGGTAAACTACCTTTTATAAAACAGGCAATTTACTGTTAATCCCTGTCATTTGGTTACATTCATTTCTGTTAATGCATGTATTAATTACAGTAATTTACTGTTCTTATTCTCGGAGTGTAAACGTTATTTGCTCACAACCTGCTACACTTGTGTGAAACAAGTTTTGATTTATTTCATACCATCACGCGCTCCATGTGAACAATGAGCYTGTGGCTGGTTTCTTTGTCCTCTTAATGTTGACGGAGCACGTGCGCCTGAGCACGCATTGAAGTACCTGCCCAGCTGGGCTTTTAAGTCATTTCTTATTCACCTCACACAGTAAGTCAAGTCTTTAAACAAAATATACAGTATATACAATCAAATTATAATAGATCCTCACAGTATTTGAAAAATCTTTCCAACACTCTRCCCCTCGATAATCATAGCTGATAAATAGGCTGTGGACATGTTTGAGTTATTGTCAGTTTCGTCTTCATACTATAGCATAGCTCTCCCTTTCATACTTTCCTTGTCAATTCATTATCTTCTAGCCTACTTTCGGAAAGCCTAAGGTAGGCCTAGGTTTTTGAATATGTTTTAAGGAAAGGAGAAATATTTGCTCTTGTGTCTGACATACGCTGGTGGCTTTGATTGACGGGTACTTTTACTGGGGTGTGCTGTGTTGTGTGTGAGTTCGCTGATTCTTTCTACAGGCTTATATGTCCAGCCAGAAAGTTTCCTAAAGTAGTCTGTCTGGACTCCATCTCTTTAATAAGAATCAAACGCTCCTGTCATTTGATCTGGTAAATGGCCTATTATCAGTAGCTTAGGCTACATTATCTCTCATTACGGTGTCTTCCCTTTGAAGAACGGTCGAATGACCTCAGCAGCAGGGTTTGTGATGTTATGTGAATATTTAGGGAAATGTGTGAGAACCCATCAGACTTCGTTTTAATGGTTTTGTGCAATGATATATATATGCAGAAAAGCCAACGGACAAGGTAGGCATATCTTTAATTGCACTCCCTTAATGTTGTCAATACAAAAATGCGACAGATCCTCTTCAACCTGGCATTTCTTCATTTGTTGATGAATATTCAATCATTTAAAATACCATGATAATAATGAAGTGTAATGGCTTGTTTCAAATAGGTTTTTATTAAGAAGCATATCCATTTAAACAGGTGTACAAACTGAATTGTGACCTCCCCTTTTGGGGGGGGGGGGGGGGGGGGCTATATGCAATGTCCTTTTTTGGAGGGGGTATCAAAAAAGTACTGACGTTTCGGTATACCGTGCAACACTAAGAGGACTCACACACACCGAACACACTCTTCTCCCTGCAAGAGTCAGTCCACACGTTACACTCATTAGAATGGTAATCTTTCTCTCTGGAGATGACAGCGTTTCTCTTCTGGGAGCTCTTGTTTTATTCATTGATTTTTAAGGTCTCCAATTAATGATCAAAATTAAGATTAAGGGATTTCATGGCGTTTGAATCGCATTGGAGTGCAGAGATATTTGTGTTTGTTGGCCTGAAATTATCCAGAGAAGCATGCTTACATTTTTTTTTAAATATCAATTTTGAAAAGGAGTTTGTGTACTTGATTCAGTAAGTCATGATTGTTGCTAAATCTAGGCTCAGATTACACACTAACCATTAGGAGGATGAAAAAAGATCTGACCTGGTAAAAGTGGTCAGGAGCAACATCTTTGTACTTTAGTGGTCAGGAGCAACATCTTTGTACTTTAGTGGTCAGGAGCAACAMCTTTGTACTTTAGTGTTGACTTACCATTCTTTCTGCAGGAGCAAGAGCTATATCAGAGGGAAGGACTGGGAGTCAATGAAGTTCGTTATGTCGACAACCAGGACTGCATAGGTGGGTGCCACTGTCAAACCATTGTCATTTTACTCCATACTATTATTATTAGACATGTATTGTGTATTTCTTCTACAGTAGGCTGTGAAGCCCATAGATATTGCTATGTTATATTTCATTCTATGTTGGAGCTCTTTCATACGCCCAAAATATATCTTGATATTGCAGCATATTTAGATGCCAGACCAGTGAAACAGGACATTTCTCCCAGCCTGTTTCACACATTCACTTTATCAACTTGTCATGGTGCAAAGTCAAATTCCCCTAGAGCAGCTCCTAAACTATTTTACTGCTTTAATATGTGGGACAGCACTCTGTAAGTCTCTATGCGATCTATATTGTGCCTGTACTGTAAGCTTCAATGTCAAACATAATGCAAGGACTGGCTTTAGATGGAAAAGATGCAATCTCTTTCTGTGTCTGACTGCTGACTAGGAGTTGCAACTAGGAACCAAACAGAGAGGCAAGGAGAGGTGTGTGAGTTTGTGCAGAGATTGGAGTGGAAATCTCCAGCTTCTGGGTGCCTTAGAGTGACATACAGAGACATGATTAACTTGAAGCCCTGTCTTTTTAAGGCTCGTACAAGACATGATGAGAGATACAGCCCTCGACAGAGCACTCACTTTTCAGAAACTGTGATTGCATGAAACCACCCCCACGACATGAGTTTGCACTGACTTCCTTCGACTGCACATTTAGGGCCCTATAAAATCTGCGGAGAACGCTGACGGTATCACGTAATCCAGAAATGACATTGGAAGTCAACAAAATAATACATTTTTATTGAACTTAGTAGGAAATCAACTAAATGTATTGAATAGATTAGAAAATGTATTACTTTGCTTAAGATTATCGTAAGACATTAACAAAATGCATCAGGGATTCGCATTTTCCTTAAACTTTCTGAAGAGGCAATGCAGGAATGCCCCTGTRTGTGTGTCCARGTTTGTCTACCAGTTTATGTAGCCGTTAGCGATGAAGTCAAAAACCTTCTCAATGTTAACTACAAAGTAGCTAATGCCTACCTGGCAGAATGATATTGTGATTATTTGCATCAATCGAGTGGTGATTTGTTAAGCAAACTCTGAAATCACTTGTGCTACAGAAACACCACTAACCAAACAAGTCTCTTGCTGGTGTGCACTTGAATGAAAGAGATATCTACACCCAAAAATAAAAAWTTCTTAGATTTTTCCCAGACCTTAAGTGTTTTCCTGATGTGGTTTAGGCATTGTTTTGGACTTAGAACATTCTATTTTGTTGTTTTTCTATAAAAAGTTTGAGACCGAAAACCTGTAAAAACAGGGAAAAATCATAAACTTGGAAAAACAATACATAGAAAACAGAATTAGGCAAATAAGAACACTGATTTTATAGGGCCCTATACAAAATAACTTCTCTGGAGTTAGTGGCGAAGAGGGTCCTCATTAAACCAGGAAGTTGCCATTGTGTAATGAGCATTTGTGATTGTCAGTGCTCTTTTGTTCCCCTCTGCCTATGTTTTCACAACCCCAACCTCCATTGAATAGGATCAAATGTCCCGTAGGTGGCAACGTGATCTATTTCGATTTGTATATCAAACAGGGTTTTGATTAGTCAGGTGCCAGGTTAACTGGCAGCCATGAATAATGTTCGTAAGACTTGCAAATTACTCGCTGGCTGTCCATTAATTCGCTCATCAATCTCCCCCCCCCCCAATTTATGCCCAGGTGCCTATTCATGCAAATGTATTGGTGTGCCTCCGTCAGATGTTATTCCAAACAGAATGTCCTGTATGAATAATTCACTAGGAGAGGTTATGATGAGCATCCGGATATACAAGGCATTGTGCCTCCAATTTGAACACCCAAAGCCTCAGACACAGCGCACAGTAGAAAGATACAAAGGTTGTCAATGTTCCAGGAAAGGGAACATTGAGACACCGATTGCATCTTTCCAGACATTCTGACAGTTGACCGCTCCTCTCTGGAATATGTTAGAATTTAACTTTATTTTGCATATGACTTCACACAGTGACATTGAGAAATGTTCAAAACACAAACCGCATTACAACATTAGTAGCACGAGACAAATTTCCCCCTTGCACATCAATAAAATACTTATCTTATTCGTATCTTAATAATTTGACTTGTAGTCAGCAGCATAGTCAACTCATCTGTAATAATGCATTCATTTATCCCCATAGACCTGGTGGAAGCAAAACTAGTGGGCATCCTGGACATTCTGGATGAAGAGAACCGTCTACCACAGCCCAGCGACCATCACTTTGCCAACACAATCCACAGCCAGCACAAAGACCACTTTAGACTGACGGTGAGAGCTGTGGGTGGAAGTTGCCTGCAGGCACATATCTGGGATCAGCTTAACCACCCTGGATCTTACCTTGAACCATCT
The DNA here is from genome assembly GCF_002910315.2 of Salvelinus sp. IW2-2015. Classification (NCBI taxonomy): domain Eukaryota; kingdom Metazoa; phylum Chordata; class Actinopteri; order Salmoniformes; family Salmonidae; genus Salvelinus; species Salvelinus sp. IW2-2015. The sequence goes on along the minus strand of NW_019942514.1, from coordinate 3,855,678 downwards.
ATGTTGAAAAATGCTAAACTTACCTTAGATCAACATTTAGTGAACTGATYCTGTTACTGCCCTCTCACCACACTTTCATGCCAAGGGGTCACAATGGTATTGTAATGCACATTCTGGTACTTGGTCTATGTGAAACAACAGAGCTATTGTGAACCAGCAGCCCCAGTCCCTTTTCTTAGGGAACTTTTGTCACGCTTTCTGTAAGCTTGACAGGCGTAAAATCCTATTTGAAATGCAGCATTGATATAAATTCAGACCAACAGATTAGACTGGGCTGGCTACAGCTGGTTTTTAGACTATATTATTCGTCATTTTCATATGGAAATGTGGAATATATATTCTCTCAGATGTGTATGGTCATATAATATTAATCATGACTGCCTTACAGTATGATACTACCACAGATAGGTGAGTATCCTAATAGTGGCCACAGATCATGCATAATGATGAGGGTCTTAAAGATGACTTTTGCCATCACCACTTCAGCCCAGTCTATCTTACACAAGACAGAAATAAAGACAGACACACACACACATGTTACGTACAGTTGAAGTTGGAAGTTTACATACACTTAGGTTGGAGTCATTAAAACTCGTTTTTCTACCACTCCACAAGTTTCTTGTTAACAAACTATAGTTTGGGCAAGTCGGTTAGGACATCTACTTTATGCATGACACAAGTCATTTTTCCAACAATTGTTTACAGACATATTATTTCGCTTATAATTCACTGTATCACAATTCCAATGGGTCAGAAGTTTACATACACTAAGTTGACTGTGCCTTTAAACAGCTTGGAAAATTCCAGAAAATGAGTCATTTGAGTCAATTGGAGGTGTACCTGTGGATGTATTTCAAGGCCTACCTTCAAACTCAGTGCCTCTTTGCTTGACATCATGGGAAAATCAAAAGAAATCAGCCAAGACCTCAAAAAAAACTGTAGACCTCCACAAGTCTGGTTCATCCTTGGGAGCAATTTCCAAACGCCTGAAGGTACCACATTCATCTATACAAACAATAGTACGCAAGTATAAACACCATGGGACCACGCAGCCGTCATACCGCTCAAGAAGGAGATGCGTTCTGTCCCCTAGAGAAGAACGTACTTTGGTGCGAAAAGTGCAAATCAATCCCAGAACAACAGCAAAAGGGCCTTGTGAAGATGCTGGAGGAAACGGGTACAAAAGTATCTATACCCACAGTAAAACAAGTCCTATATCGACATAACCTGAAAGGCCGCTCAGCAAGGAAGACGCCACTGCTCCAAAACCGCCATAAAYAAAGCCAGACTACGGTTTGCAACTGCACATGGGGACAAAGATTGTACTTTTTGGACAAATGTCCTCTGGTCTGATGAAACAAAAATATAATTGTTTGGCCATAATGACCATTGTTATGTTTGGAGGAAAAAGGGGGAGGCTTGCAAGCTGAAGAACACCATCCCAACCGTGAAGCACGGGGGTGGCAGCATCATGTTGTGGGGGTGCTTTGCTGCAGGAGGGACTGGTGCACTTCACATAATAGATGGCATCATGAGGCAGGAAAATTGTGGCTATATTGAAGCAACATCTCAAGACATCCGTCAGGAAGTTAAAGCTTGGTCGCAAATGGGTCTTACAAATGGACAATGAACCCAAGCATACTTCCAAAGTTGTGGCAAAATGGCTTAAGGACAACAAAGTCAAGGTATTGGAGTGGRCATCACAAAGCCCTGACCTCAATCCTATAGAAAATTTGTGGGCAGAACTGAAAAAGCGTGTGCGAGCAAGGAGGCCTACAAACCTGACTCAGTTACACCAGCTCTGTCGGGAGGAATGGGCCCAAATTCACCCAACTTATTGTGGGAAGGTTGTGGAATGCTACCTGAAACATTTGACCCAAGTTAAACAATTTAAAGGCAATGCTACTAAATACTAATTGAGTGTATGTAAATTTCTGACCCACTGGGAATATGATGAAAGAAATTAAAGCTGAAATCAATCATTCTCTCTACTATTATTCTGACGCTTCACATTCTTACAATAAAGTGGTGATCCTGACTGACCTAAGACAGGGAATTTTTACTTGGATTAAATGTCAGAAATTGTGAAAAACTTAGTTCAAATGTATTTGGCTAAGGTGTATGTAAACTTCTGACTTCAACTGTATATCAATCTAATATGTCGCTGCCATCTCTCAGGTCCCTAGGAAGTCGAAGCTGGCTGTTCACAGGAATGTCAGAGATGATGAAGGCTTCATCGTCAGACACTTTGCCGGAGCTGTGTGCTACGAGACGGTAACCATCACGCACATCGATTATATTTTGATTTGCTCTTGTGATTGCGTGTTTAACCTTGTATGATGTAACTTTGCCAGACTWTATGCAGTTATATCTCAGACGTTGTGTAACTATGCAGCAGTTTTAAATATTGCTGCTGGTAAAAGTCTTCTCAGCTTGTTAGTAGGGCTGGGAATTGCCAGYGACCTCACGATACAATATTGTCACAATACTTGGGTGCCGATYTGWTTTGATTGGTCTACATTTTTAAACATATATTTTTKCATTAATAGACACTATGGCTGTTCCTGAATAATAAATCAACTCAGCAAAAAAAGAAACGTCCTCTCACTGTCAACTGCGTTTATTTTCAGAAAACTTAACATATAAGTTAATATAACACATAAATATTTGTATGAACATAGCAAGATTCAATAACTGAGACATATACTGAACAAGTTCCACAGACATGTGACTAACATAAATGGAATAATGTGTCCCTGAACAAAGGGGGGTCAAAATCAAAAGTAACAGTCGGTATCTGGTGTGGCCACCAGCTGCATTAAGTACTGCAGTGCATCTCCTCATGGACTGCACCAGATTTGCCAGTTCTTGCTGTGAGATGTTACCCCACTCTTCCACCAAGGCACCTGCAAGTTCCCTGACATTTCTGGGGGGAATGGCCCTAGCCCTCACCCTCCAATCCAACAGGTCCCAGACGTGCTCAATGGGATTGAGATCCGGGCTCTTCGCTGGCCATGGCAGAACACTGACAATGGGACCATCCACCTCCAAATCGATCCCGCTCCAGGGTACAGGCCTCGGTGAAACGCTCATTCCTTCGACGATAAACACGAATCTGACCATCACCCCATGTGAGACAAAACAGCGACTCGTCAGTGAAGAGCACTTCTTGCCAGTCCTGTCTGGTCCAGCGACGGTGGGTTTGTGCCCATAGGCGACGTTGTTGCCGGTGATGTCTGGTGAGGACCTGCCTTACAATAGGCCTACAAGCCCTTAGTCCAGCCTCTCTCAGCTTATTGCGGACAGTCTGAGCACTGATGGAGGGATTGTGCGTTCCTGGTGTAACTCGGGCAGTTCTTGTTGCCATCCTGTACCTGTCCCGCAGGTGTGATGTGCGGATGTACCGATCCTGTGCAGGTGTTGTTACACGTGGTCTGCCACTGCGAGGACGATCAGCTGTCCTACCTGTCTCGCTATAGCGCTGTCTCAGGCSTCTCACAGTTCGGACATTGCAATTTATTGCCCTGGCCACATCTGCAGTCCTCATGCCTCCTTGCAGCATGCCTAAGGCACGTTCACGCAGATGAGCAGGGACAGTTTCTTTTTGTGTTTTTCAGAGTCAGTAGAAAGGCCTCTTTAGTGTCCTAAGTTTTCATAACTGTGACCTTAATTGCCTACCGTCTGTAAGCTGTTAGTGTCTTAACGACCGTTCATTAATTGTTTATGGTTCATTGAACAGGCATGGGAAACAGTGTTTAAACCCTTTACAATGAAGATCTATGAAGTTATTTGGATTTTTACGAATGATCTTTGAATCACAGGGTCCTGAAAAAGGTACGTTTCTTTTTTTTGCTGAGTTTACATTTATATTGGTTGACAGAGTCAGCTGTTGTTTTGGCTAATCGATTGGGTCAAATTTTGAAACGTGTATTTTTCCATGCAGTGCCTTCAGAAAGTATTCACACGCATTTACTTTTTCCACATTTTGTTGTGTTACAACCTGAATTTAAGGTGGATTAAATGTATATTTGTTTGTCACTGGCCTACACACTATACCCCATAATGTCAAAGTGGAATGATGTTTTTTCGTGGGGCGAGTTTGAGAGAGAAACGGAATAGAGCTAAGCACAGGCAAAATCCTAGTGAAAACCTGGTTCCGTCTGCTTTCCACAAGAAACTGGGAGACAAATTCACCTTTCAGCAGGACAATAACCTAAAACACAAGGACAAATATACCTTGAGTTGCTTACCAAGATGACATTGATTGATTTGTTCCTGAGTGGCCTAGTTACAGTTTTTTTTTTAAATTGGCTTGGAAATCTATGGCAAGACTTGAAAATGGCTGTCTAGCAATGATCAACAACCAACTTGACAGAGCTTAAAGAATAAAAAAATWAAAAAAAAGTGCAAATATTGTACAATCCAGGTATGGAAAGCTCTTATCGACTTACCCAGACAGACTCACAGCTGTAATCACTGCCAAAGGTGATTCTAACATGTATTGACTCTGGGTTGAATATTTATCTAGTGAAGATATATTAGTGTTTTATTTTTCATAATTTTTTACAAATGTTAGAATTTTTCTTCCATTTTGACAGAGTATTTTGTCTAGATCGTTGACACAAAAAAATACAATTAAATCCATTTTAATCCCACTTTGTAACACAACAAAATGTGAATAAAGTGAAGGGGGTTAAAAGGGGTGTGAATACTTTCTGAAGACACCCTTTGTGTTTTAATAAAAACAACTACACATTAACGCAACATGCCACAATTTCAAAGAATTACTGAGTTACAGTTCATATACAGTTCCTAATCTATGGATTTCACATGACTGGGAATACAGATATGCATCTGTTGGTTACAGATACCTTAACAAAATGTATGGGTGTGAATCAGAAAACCAGTCAGTATCTGGAGTGACTGCCATTTGCCTCATGCAGCGCGACACATCTCCTTCGCATAGAGTTGATCAGACTGTTGATTGGCCTGTGGAATGTTGTCCCACTCCTCTTCAATGGCTGTGCGAAGTTGCTGGATATTGGCAGGAACTGGAACATGCTGTCGTACATGTCGATCCAAAGCATCCCAAACATGCTCAATGGGAATGGGTCACCTTTCTAGTGAGTATGCAGGCCATGGAAGAACTGGGACATTTTCAGATTTCAGGAATTGTGTACAGATCCTTGCGACATGGGGTCGTGCATTATAATGCTTAAACATGAGGTGATGGCGGCAGGTAAATGGCAAAACAATGGGCCTCAGAATCTCATCACGGTATCTCTGTGCATTCAAATTGCCATCGATACAATGCAACTGTTGTCGTTAGCTTATGCATGCCCATACCATAACCCCACCGCCACCATGGGSCACACTGTTCACAACGTTGACATCACCAAACCACTCATCTACACGACGCCATCTGCCCGGTACAGTTGAAACCAGGATAAATCCGTGAAGTGCACACTTCTCCAGCATGCTAGTACCATCATAGGTGAGCATTTGCCCACTGAAGTCTGTTATGACCGCAAACTACAGTGAGGTCAAGACCCTGGTGAAGATGACAAGCACGCAGATGAGCTTCCCTAAGACGGTTTCTGACAGTTTTTGCAGAAATGCTTTGGTTGTGCAAACCCACAGTTTCATCAGCTGTCAGGGTGGCTGGTCTCAGACCATCCCACAGGTGAAGAAGACTGATGTGGAGGATCTGGACTGCCGTGGTTACACGTGGTCTGCGTTTGTGAGGCCGGTTGGTTGTGGTCAGTAGCTGTGTGGTTGTGGTCAGAAGTTGTGTGGTTGTGGTCAATAGTTGTGTGGTTATGGTCACTAATTGTGGTAAGCAGTTGTGTGGTAGTGGTCAGAAGTTGTGTGGTAGTGGTCAGAAGTTGTGTGGTAGTGGTCAGAAGTTGTGTGGTAGTGGTCAGAAGTTGTGTGGTAGCTGGTTCATAGTTGTGTGGTAGTGGTCAGTAGTTTGTTGTAGTTGTGGTCAGCATTGAGTGGTCAGTAGTTGAGTGGTCAGCAGTTTGGTTGTGGTCAATAGTTGTGTGGTTGTGGTCAGTAGTTGTGTGGTCGTAGTTGTTGGTGGTTGTGGTCACTAACTGTGGTAAGCAGTTGTGTGATTGTGGTCAGTAGTTGTGTGCTTGTGGTCACTAACTGTGGTAAGCAGTTGTGTGGTTGTGTGCAGTAGTTTGGTGTGGTTGTGGTCAGTAGTTGTGTGGTTGTGGGTCAGTAGCTGTGTGTTTGTGGTCAGAAGTTGTGTGTTTGTGGTCAAAGTTGTGTGGTTGTGGTCAGTAGTTGTGTGGTCAGTAGTTGTGTGGTTGTGGTCACTAACTGTGGTAAGCAGTTGTGTGGTGTGGGTCAGTAGTTGTGTGGTCGTGGTCAGTAGTTTTGTGGTTACTGTCAGAATTGGTGGCTGTGGTCAGTAGTTGTGGGGTTGTGGTCAGTAGTTGTGTGGTCGTGGTCAGTAGTTTTGTGGTTACTGTCAGAAGTTGTGTGGCTGTGGTCAGTAGTTGTGGGGTTGTGTGGTCAGTAGATGTGTGGTTATGGTCAGTAGTTGTGTGATTGTGGTCAGAAGTTGTGTGGTTACTGTCAGAAGTTGTGTGATTCTGGTCAAAAGTTGTGTGGCTGTGGTCAGTAGTTGTGAGGTTGTGTGGTCAGTAGATGAGTGATCAGTAGCTGTGTGTTTGGTCAGTAGTTGTGTAGTTGTGGTCAGCAGTTGAGTGGTCAGTAGTTGTGTGGTCAGCAGTTGTTTGGTTGTGGTCAGAAGTTGTGTGGTTGTGGTCAGCAGTTGAGTGGTCAGCAGTTTGGTTGTGGTCAATAGTTGTGTGGTTGTGGTCAGTAGTTGTGTGGTTGTGGTCACTAACTGTGGTAAGCAGTTGTGTGGTTGTGGTCAGTAGTTTTGTGGTCGTGGTCAGTAGTTTTGTGGTCGTGGTCAGTAGTTTTGTGGTCGTGGTCAGTAGTTTTGTGGTTACTGTCAGAAGTTGTGTGGTTGCGGTCAGTAAGTTGTATGGTTGTGGTCAAAAGTTGTGGTAAGCAGTTGTGTGGTTACTGTCAGAAGTTGTGTGGTTGAGGTCATAAATTGTGTGGTTGTGGTCAAAAGTTGTGTGATAAGGAGTTGTTTGGTTGTGGTCAGTTGTTGTGGTCAGTAGTTGTGTGGAGAACAAGCTATAGGATGAAAAATACCAGAGTTTTGGCTCATGTACAGCCGACTAGCACTAACTAACACTACCAAAAAAAAGTACTGTCTTTATAACATCATCCAAAATATTATTGCAATATGTAACTATATTGATGTTTTCCCCTATCACTACTTAGCACACATGGCAAAGTCTGTTTATGTATTTGTCATGTTTTTTCTATGTGCGTGCGTTTGCAGATCCAGTTTGTAGAGAAGAATAACGATGCCCTCCACATGTCTTTGGAGAGCCTTGTGTGTGAGTCCAAGGACAAGTTTGTGCGAGAGCTTTTTGAGAACAACAGCAAGGACTCCAAGCAGAAGGCTGGCAAACTCAGTTTCATCAGTGTGGGCAATAAATTCAAGGTGAGGAAGGAGACTGTAGCAGCACCTGGCTCTGAGATGACACTTGAAGGAAAAACACAACACAAGTTCTTATTAGTTTGTGTAAATCTAAAATTCTTACAGCTTTTGACATTGTTTCACGTTCTGCTTTCGCTATTGAAGTGAGTAGTGTGTTTAGTTTGTAGTCTAATGCTTTTCCTATTGCTTATTTCAGATTGTAGTTTCAGATGTTATCCGTCACGTTAGAGAAAACGCTGTGCACTATTTTCCAACTTTTACCTTTGAACTTCTAATGCCTCTCCCCTCCCTCCTGCTTTTCTTCCATCCCTCCCTTCCTCTGTAGACCTCCAGTCTCCTACCTCTTTTCCCAAGAAATCCTTGTCAGCTAGAGAGGGGGGCGAAAGAAAAAGTGTGGAAAAAGTCTGAGATAGAAAGTAGCAGCCAGGCTAAAGTCGCTCACAAAGAAGTATAGTCAGCCAGGGACAGAAGGTAACTTGTCTCACTGTAGATTGTTTCAACAACACCATACTGTATCAGCAGATGCACACAGAGCACCCATCACTGACTTCCTGTCATATTTCCCCTCCACCTGTCTTTGTCTATGGTCTTTGTGTGCCGTGATGCTTGAGTTGACGCTTTTAGCACTAATTCACAAGATAATATGGACACAATGACCTGAGGGTAGCGTTGCAGAGAAAAGAGCAAGACCGGATCTTTTCAGCTTAATGACACAAATGTGCTTTAATAAAACATAAAATAATTATAAAAGTTAGGCATTGTGAGGCAATATATTGCAATGCTGTGAGGAAGGGAACATAGTCAAGTTTTATTTATGTTTAAAAGATTCATCCCTACTATGAGCAGTGAAAGATGCGTGTATTCAGGACACTCATTCATTCATCAGTTATCGTTCACTTATTCTGGAAAACATCCCAAAAAGTATTTACTTGGCACAGTTGCAGTCCATTTTTAATATATCTTGAGAAATCATCCAAATTAATTTAGGACTGATAAAAGCAAATCACATTGAGAACAGTGCAAGTGGCTTTTGCAGAATCGTCATGAGTCATGCATGGTTTTCCTTTGTCTTTCCGTGTGCTGTTATCCCTCACCTATTCACATGTTTTACTTTCTTGTCAACATAAGTATTGCTTTTCTTCAGTTGTAAATGTGAAATGTTAAATATAATCCCAATTTGTTTGTAAGTGCTCCTTACCCCCTTTTTGTGCAGTGCGGTGGGACTTAGACTAAGTATTAAGGAAGCTTTTTCTCTGCCTGCCTTCACAGACCCAGTTGAACCTACTGCTGGAGAAGCTTCGCAGCACTGTGAGTATCTGTGCCGTACCTGATGTCCTCTCTCACACACTGGTAGTCAGGAAATGGCCTCAGATTGGATGTGATCGATGGATATGTAATGGATATGATTTACCTGTCTTTCAAAGGGCTCCAGCTTCATTCGCTGTGTAAAACCCAACTTAAAGATGGTGAGCCACCAATTTGAAGGAGCCCAGATTCTGTCTCAGCTGCAGTGTTCAGGTATGGGCTTGGAGAGGAAGAAAATCGTTTTGAGAGGTATCATTAACACAATCGCATTGTAAAAAAAGCTAAGTAAACATTAGTTCATAATCAGTTATAAAGATTAGTAGAGACACACGAACACACACCTCTTTAAGACATTCTCTTCCCTTTCCTCCCCAGGCATGGTGTCAGTGCTGGACCTAATGCAGGGCGGCTTCCCCTCCCGAGCTCCCTTCCATGAGCTCTACAACATGTACAAGCAATACATGCCTGACAAGCTCATACGACTGGACCCCAGGCTCTTCTGCAAGGTGGATGGCTCCCCCAAACACAGTATTACATTTCATATGTAACCTTGCTCAGATGTTTATACATTTTAAGAGACTGATGGTTTTGGTTCTTGCTCCTCTGCAGGCTTTGTTCAAAGCACTGGGGCTGAATGAGAATGACTACAAGTTTGGGTTGACCAGAGTATTCTTCCGTCCTGGGAAGGTAAGCACTGCTTTCTGCTCTGTTTTTAATACTCTGCAGCAGTGTTTCCTAAACTCGATCCGGGGGATCCTAATAGGTACACATTTTTGGTTTTGCCCCAGCACTACACGGCTGATTCAAATAATCAACTCATCAAGCTTTGATTATTCAAATCAGCTGTGTGTAGTGCTGGGGCAAAAACCAAAATGTGCACCCATTAGAGTCCCTAGGACGAGCTAGAGAAAAGCTGCTGATTTACATAGGCCCAAATTACCTTGAGTGATTCTGTTGATGTCCTGTTTCTGGGTCAGTTTGCAGAGTTTGACCAAATCATGAAGTCGGACCCGGACCACCTGGCAGAGCTGGTGAAGAAGGTCAACCAGTGGCTGGTCATCAGCCGCTGGAAGAAGGTCCAGTGGTGTGCCCTTTCCGTCATCAAACGTACGCTGACTCATACTCGCACTGAGCTGGACGACATACAGTAGCTCTCCTAGTTAAAAATAATAATGTATTTAGTTGTTAAGGACAGATACAATTAAAACATTGACGCATTGAATCATCATTAAGAGTCTGTTGCGTTGCACCATCATGCTTTATTATTAGTCACTAGACAGGCTTAAAAATGGCGTTAAAGAAAACAAAGGAGTATAACTTATAAAACAACCACCGTAACAAAAAATGTTAACGATTTCTGCTGAATCAGAGTTGCTAAACTTCCCCTTCAGGATGTCTCATAGCTGAGGCTATATGCACTGGTACGGCTGGCTGCACTTCCATTTATTTTCCTTCAAAAAACTCCAACTTAATATCCCTACAAGTTCAGTCAACAGATCATAGGGAGTGTGTGTAGCTTCATCTCTGTTTGTGTGAATAGGCCCAATACTATGCTGATGATTGGATCTCRTTCTTACTCTTTCTCTTTTCTCACTTTCTCTCACTCTTTCGCTTTCTGTCATACTCACTCACTTTCTCTCTCTGGCTCTCTATCTCTACCCCCCCCCCACACACACACACACAGTGAAGGAGAAGATGAAGTATCGTGCCTCTGCCCTTATTAAGATTCAGAAGACCGTCCGCATGTGGCTCTGTAAGAGGAAACATAAGCCACGGTGGGTGTACACACACACACACACACACACACACACATTCCCTTTGTTTGAAAGTGCTTAACACTGTGCCTTTTGATAGCTTCTACACATTGTGCAGTTAGAAGTTCAAATCTATCTGGAGAGCTCAGCCGTGACTCCTGGCACACTCACCATATTGCATTAAGAAATGTTAGTCTTACTGTATTGCTTTTGAAGATACAGTATGTCGTTGTCGTATTGCCTTTGGAAAATATATATTGCTTTTGTGAATGGGATGAGTGTTTTGAATTGACTGCTCAGGACCCTAGAATGTGTGTGATGGGTTGTTTGACAGATAAAGCCAAAGGCAGCTGAGATTTCTGTACTTCATTTGAAATACATTTGCAAAAAAATGTAAAAGCATGTTTTCACTTTCTCATTATGTGGTATGTGTAGATTGGTGAGTAAAACAAATCTGATTAATACATTTTGAATTCAGGCTGTAACACAACAAAATGTGGAATAAATCAAGGGGTCTGAATACTTTCTGAAGGCACTGTACATGATCTGTGAATAAGTTATTATGTAGCTAGCACAAAATGTCAGTTTCACACAAACCATTTTCAAGCATAAAAACTAAAATAGGCTTTTATTCATCTCAACCAATACGATGTGTGTGTGTTGGCACGTGCACGCTTTAGTGCTCACACTTATATTTGCTCCTATATGTGTATGTGTTCATACGTGTGTGTGTGTGTGTGTGTGTGTGTGTGTGTGTGTGTGTGTGTGTGTGTGTGTGTGTGTGTGTGTGTGTTGCGGCCACAGCATCGATGGCATGGTGAAGGTGCGTAACCTGAAAACGCGGATGGAGCGCGTCAACGAGGTGGTGGGTGCACTGAAGGAGGGCAAGCAGGAGATCGCCAAGCAGGTCCAGGAGCTGGGGGCCTCCATCGACACCCTTATGGCCAAGATTAAGGTGAGGACAGCTCCGTGGGTGAAAGTGCTCCTAGGCACAGATCTAGGATCAGCTTCCCCTCCCACTATCCTAATCTGGGAATTGCAAAACTGACCCAAGATCAGCATCCAGGGGCAACTTCACCCTAAACCGAAAAGGACAGGGTGACTCACCTCTCTTACTTTTCTGATCTAATCCCGCATATCTCATCTCTCTCATCTCAACAGGAAGCCATTTCCTGGGGTTGTTTTTGATGTTCCCTCAAAACAATTTCAGCACTGAGCAAATTTTATATCTGCTGAGCGCAAAGTTGGGAAAATTCTGAGGCTTTAAAATTACAGTTTTAACAGTGGCCAAATAAGCTACTGTGGCTTTTTGATCATAATGTAGTCCTACCAGAGTGGCCTACCATCAAAAACAATGGAGAAAATGCATCCCATTAATATTTTAACATAGCTATTGAAGTAGCTATTGAAACAGCTGTTCTATGATACAGCCTACAGTAGCAGCCAATGTGTGGTGTTCAATGTAGGCCTACATTCCATGAGACTGTTGAAAAAATTCAGGGCTTGGCAGTATCCTGTTGAGCCACTTAAACAAGGACGTGACTGAAATGTTTTGTGTGTTTGATGCAAGAAACCACATCACAAAATAAAATGTTATATTATTCCCATTCAATTATTATTATTACAGAGAATCAGACGGAAATTGTATGCTACCCACTGCCTATTGGCTTCTTGGCTTATTCAAACCTGTCTCAAAATAGAACACTGACCCTTTAAGGCATAAAAAAGATCTTTACTTGACTCGTTTTACACGTTGTGTGCTCTTCTAGGAAGCAATCACCAGAAATGAGTTGTAACTGGGCTAGTAACTCACTAACTAGCAATGAATTTGAACAAATGTGCACACGCGGCTATGCACTTTGATCTCAAAACAAGCGCATCTACTCGTGACCGCTTGTGCCCATCAATTCAATTTGCCTAAAACAAAATCACAGACTGTCTTGCATAGTTAGATTTGTTTCTGTATGTTGCATTAAAAGGGGCTAATACTATCTTGATTCGATCACAATTCCCAAAGTAGAGGGAAATGTTGATAGTTTACACTAACGGGGCCAACTGTAGTAAAGTTGAGTGAATTTCAATCTCGTGCGTCTCTTTTCGCGGGTTGGAATTTCTTCTGCGCGGCAGTCCTGGTGGAGCTTTGCGTGTGCACACAACTTAGAGGGAACATTGGTTGATTTGATGTGTAATCCTCTAATATGGATAAATATGGTTAGGGAACTCGCCTGTCTCCCTCTGCTAGAAACACCAGTGTTATTTGGGGCCTCTAGATGTATGSCATACACATGCTATCCAGACTCTGAAATTGATTCCCTAATTGTTTAGTGTTGTCTGTAAACTTTTTGTCTTTGTAACCCGGATGTGTGTTATTGGCAGAGGTAGCTAGCTAGAGGGCTGGTAGCCATCCCTTAGACTAGATGACTGGAATCCGAGCAGAACCTTTTCCATATGAGCAACTGTCTCATTCTCCCTTTCTCTGCTTCCCTACTTCCCTCCCTTAGTCCCTAGTTCAGTCACCTCTGTGCGTCTGCCCAACCCTGCACTCCTTTGTTAGCATCCGCTCTGTGTTCACTAGTGCCTGATGATGTTCTCAGCCCTATATGAAGCCTGTAGCGTTAGCATCGCTAGCTGAATTAAACATGAGTCATAAACAATGGTTGTCATTTAGTCAATGGCGTCAGACCCCGTTCCAGCAGGGAAAACCCTCAAACCCATGGACAGTTTTAATTAAACATTTGTATGTGCAGAGGAAATTAGGAAAGTTGAATTAAACGAGATTCTGGGATATTGGGAATGTAATGTTGCTTTTAACGTTTAGCCCACAGGCTTTTTATTGTATCATTTGTTTACGTCATTGTGAAAAACATGTCCTARTAAACCTACTGTATATGCTGTATGCATTTATAATAATGACCATGACACACTTTGACAACACAAGTCCAAATAATTTAGGCTTATTACACAATTTTGTATAGGCTATGTGTTTATGCCAAAGACGTTGACCTATGACACAACTCCTTTGACCTATGCCCCCTCCTATAGGCAACAGTAATGACCCGGAAGGAGATTGACCAGGAGTACCAGGGTCTGGTGAAGCGCTTGGAGCAACTGCTCTCCTCTATGCAGAAGAAGAAGCAGGAGGAGGAGGAGATGGAGAGGCTGCGGCGCATCGAGGAGGAGATGGCGCAGGAGAGGAGGCGAAGGGAGGAGGAGGACCAGCGACGCCAGAAGGAGGAAGACGATAGAAGGATGTAAGTGGAGGGGAGGGACGGGTGAATGATGGTGGTATCAGGGGTACAAACGAGAACATGAATGGGCTGATAGTACTGGGGTAGGCAATTTAAGTAGTGGATGGCTTCACTGTGCAGGCTTTGGGTTCTAGTGTGTTAGTGCTGGGCTGGAACAAAAGCCTGCAGCCCTCCATGATTGGAGTTGTCCACGCTTGCACTGTTTTAGTTGAAGTCATTGACATGAATATCAATTTTAAAGAAACCCCCAACAGGATATGTCCGGAGTTGATGTTCAGAGATTGAGCTTATACATTATTCATGGTTTGATCGTGTCATTGAGTACATCTGTGATTTTGAAGTTACATGGCGTTTTGCCATTTAAAGGCATTAACCACCTCTGTCCTCTTGTCATCCCTGTCCCCTCATTAGGAAATCGGAGATGGAGCATAAGAGGAAGCAGGAAGAAGAGGAAAGGAAGAGGAGGGAGGAAGAGGAGAGGATAATGCAGGTTTGTGACCCCACTGAAGTGCAAAAGGAGAGATTTTTTTAATTTTTTTATTATTATTATGTACATTTAAGTCATTTTGTAACCTTTTATTGTAACCTTTATTTAACTAGGCAAGTCAGTTAAGAACAAATTCTTATTTACAACGATGGCCTACACCGACCAAACCCGGATGGCCAATTGTGCTCCGCCCTATGGGACTCCCAATCACGGCCGGTGCACTGGTTTCGAACCAGACTGTGCCTGCGCCACTCGGGAGTTACTGACCCTTCCTTTCCCACTAGAGAGACCCTAACATTGGTCCACTTCCTCAGACATTGACCTTAAATTTCTGATAGTCTCCAATGACTTTCTATGGAGCAGTAATGGACTGATTTCTTACCTGTCGTGTTTGTTGTACTAAGACCGAGGTCGTGGCATTGGTCAGATTTCCCAGTGGGCAATCCCTTTCTTGTGATGGATCACTCCTGCTGAGTTTCTCCTTCCCCTTGCCTTCCCAGAACCACCCTCCTCCCTCCCACTGGGCCTGTCCTCCACTTCCCTTGATGATCATGCCCTCAATTACCGTTTGCAGTTACCTCCTTTTTTCCCCTCTACCATTTCTTCCCATCCCCCTTCTGCCCTGTAATCCCATATGCATTTTCCAAATTTTCTCTTCCTCTGCCCTCTCTTCCCACCCTCATCCCCCTTTTCTTCTGTCCCTTATTACAATATGCTGTTATCGCTTTCTCTCCTCCTCTGCCCTCTATTCCCAGCCTCAGGCTCCCTTTCRCGCTCTCTTTTTTTTCTCTATCCCCCTCATTCCCACAATCTATTTCAGTCCTCAACCCTCCATCTCCATCAAACCTCTTCTTTCCTCATCCATCACTTATTTTCATCCATCTCTTCTTTTTCTTCACTACTGCTCTCCTTTATCCTGCCCTCTTATTTTGGTAGTCTTTCATCTCTAATCCCCTACTTCCTCTCTAGACAGTCTTCTTTCCCTGTTCTCCTCTCCTCTTCTCTCTGTAATCCGTACTTCCCTCTTCCCCCTCCATCCCATTCTCTTCCTCTCAACACACCAGTCCTCCTCTTTTCCATGCCCTCCTATTCTCCCCTACGATGGTCTATCCTGGCGGTTCACAACCGTTCACTGTCTCTAATCTACCCGGGCTGGAAGCCCAGGCCTGTCAAAGCACTCCTGCTACTGTAGGAGTACTAGAAGTACTGATGCTAGTTCATTTCATGGACTGCAAGCAGAGGCACCCATGTCTGCCCTCCCAAGCTCACCCCAGCACAGCATTGATATTCATAGATCTTCCACCCGTTGCTTTTAGTAGCACGATTCACATGCACAAAGTTGAGTTTCCGATGCGTCTTTAGCCTTGGCTCATCCTACTTCAAAGCCTTAGAATAGTGGAAATGCGCTTTTTTGGGGGGGGGGGGGCTCCCCTCAGAGCTTTGCTACTTTCACCTTGCCCTCAGTTTCCTCCTCTCCAACTTTCTTTGCTACCTTGTTTATCGCCCTCCAACTTCCTCACAAGGCCTAAAGTTCCCCCTGACCTTTAGAGTTCCCCCTGACCTTTAGAGTTCCCCCTGACCTTTAGAGTTCCCCCTGACCTTTAGAGTTCCCTCTGACCTTCCTCTCTGATTAGGCTGCCGTGTTGTTGTTGCAGTTGTCTGCTGGGTGCATGTCTGCATCGTCTAGGTGCGCAGTCACGGGGACAGACTCGATACCAGCTGCTTGAACCAGGTTGTATGTCTAATCAGGCCACACAGCAGGCCCTGTAATTGCCTAAGTTCTCCTGGCATTCAGGGCCAGTCAAGGTTCCATCGCTCCCCAGGACTAAGACAGTCTGACACAGCCCATGATCCTGCTCTAATCTCTGACTCCAAGAGGTGGCTGGCTTTCCCCCCCAAAAAGTGTGAGAATAAGAACATCCCAGTTGTGTTTACAGATTAAAAGTGGCGTGTAATGTCAATCATCATGAAAATGTCAATCTATGGCGTGTAAAATGTTTGAATCTTACCAAGTTTCTGCTATTGACTGTCTGAAAGTTACTGTCTAGTGATAAAGATCATCTATTCTTTCTCTGCTGTACTGATGTTTCACATCGATAACAGCTTCCTTAAATGAAGCGCATATAAATMAACCACTCATGATTAGAGGTCGACCGATTAATTTGGGCCGATTTCATGTTTTCATAACAATCGGAAATCGGTAATGAAATGTAAAAAAAAAAAATTATACATCTTTATTTAACTAGGCAGGTCAGTTAAGAACACATTCTTATTTTCAATGAAGGCCTAGGAACGGTMGGTTAACTGCCTTGTTCAGGGGCAGAACAACAGATTTTTACCTTGTCAGCTTGGGGATTCGTTTTTGCAACCTTTCGGTTACTAGTCCAACGCTCTAACCACCTGCCTTACATTGCACTCCACGAGGAGCCTGCATGGCAGGCTGACTACCTGTTACGCGAGGGCAGCAAGAAGCCAAGGTAAGTTGCTAGCTAGCATTAAACTTATCTTATAAAAAAAAAATCTTAACATAATCACTAGTTAACTACACATGGTTGATATTACTAGTTTATCTAGAGTGTCCTGCGTTGCATATAATCGATGCGGTGATTTCTCATCGAATCACAGCCTACTTCGCCAAACGGGTGATGATTTAGCACTGTCGTTGCACCAAACCTAACCATAAACATCAATGCCTTTCTTTAAAATCAATACACAAGTATATATTTTTTAACCTGCATATTTAGTTAATATTGCCTGCTAACATGAATTTCTTATAATTAGGGAAATTGTGTCACTTCTCTTGCGTTCCGTGCAAGCAGAGTATATGCAGCCGTTTGGGCCGCCTGGCTTGTTGCGAACTGTGTGAAGTCCATTTATTCCTAACAAAGACCGTAATTAATTTGCCAGAATTGTACATAATTATGACAACATTGAAGGTTGTACAATGTAACAGCAATATTTAGACTTAGGGATGCCACCCGTTAGATAAAATAKGGAACGGTTCRGTATTTCACTGAAAAAATAAACATTTTGTTTTCGAAATGATAGTTTCCAGATTCAACCATATCAATGACCAAAGGCTCGTATTTCTGTGTGTTATTATGTTATAATTAAGTCTATGATTTGATATTTGATAGAGCAGTCTGACTGAGCAATGGTAGGCAGCAGCAGGCTCGTAATCATTCATTCAACAGCACTTTTGTGTGTTTGCCAGCAGCTCTTCGCAATGCTTTTTATGACTTCAAGCCTATCAACTCCCGAGATTAGGCTGGTGTAACCGATGTGAAATGGCTAGCTAGTTAGCAGGGTGCGCGCTAATAGCGTTTCAATCGGTGACATCACTCGCTCTGAGACATGGAGTAGTTGTTCCCCTTGCTCTGCAAGGGCCGCGGCTTTTGTGGAGCGATGGGTAACGATGCTTCGAGGGTGGCTGTTGACGATGTGTTCCTGGTTCGAGCCCAGGTAGGGGCGAGGAGAGGGACGGAAGCTATACTGTTACACTGGCAATACTAAAGTGCCTATAAGAACATCCAATAGTCAAAGGTATATGAAATACAAATGGTATAGAGAGAAATAGTCCTATAATTCCTATAATAACTACAACCTAAAACTTCTTACCTGGGAATATTGAAGACTCATGTTAAAAGGAACCACCAGCTTTCATATGTTCTGAGCAAGGAGCTTACACGTTAGCTTTTTTACATGGCACATATTGCACTTTTACTTTCTTCTCCAACACTTCTCCAAAAAGTGTTCATTCAGTATTGTTGTAGTTGTCATTATTACAAATAGATTTTTTTAAATCGGCCGATTAATCGGTATCGGCTTTTTTTGGTCCTCCAATAATTGGTATCGGTATCAGRGTTGAAAAATCATAATCGGTCGACCTGTACTCATGATGCAATGGCGGTGTTGAGAATAATGATGATGGTGCCGACAATGTGTGCATTCAGGCGGAGATGGACATCCAGATAGCGTTGGAGCGAGAGGAGGACGCCCAGCGGTCAGCCGTGTTGGAGCAGGAGAAGAGGGATAGAGAGCTGGCCATGAGGATCGCCCAGAGTGAAGCCGAACTCATCACCGACGAGGCCCTGATGGACCTCAGCCTGCGCAGGTACACACGGATACAAACAAACACACAAACACACACACTGTGCTGTATATTGTTATTCATATATTGTAGTGTCTCAGTACAAGAGCCCTAGATTAGGTTTTTGCAGGACGTACCCAAGATGAGTACGTGGATAAGGTTGTTGTTTAACCCAGAAAATGTTGTAATAAGAGCTCAAGGGAGCTTCTGCGGTAGGATTTGGTAAGGATTCAACAAGCCAAATAAAAATAGGTGTTGTGTTTCATCTAGGTCCGACAGGAGACCACTACCTGTCCACTGCATGCATAACCTATTTTTTTTCTCATTTTGTTCTCCCCTCTCTCAGAAATGGGTCTTTCTCAGGTCMCTATCCAGACACAGTGAGATCCATGTAAGACATTAGCCATTAGTTTAGCCTCCTGCTTCCAGTAACCTAACACAACCCATTAATCGCACTCCCCCGCATGCTTTAATCTCAACCTCAAATCTAATCTTTCATCAATTTATATCCAGGATTATACCAGCCCATGCAAAGCCATCATAAACAATACGCAAATTCTCTAACTCTTCACGTTGGATCGAACCAAATAACACCACATTCCAGTCACGAATCAATCCGTCGTTGTGGTCCCGGCCCGGGGCATGAATCAACAATGCCTCGGGAGCTAACCAGGTCTAACCAGGTCGCCAGGTGCACGGTGTTTCCTCCGACACATTGGTGCGGCTGGCTTCCGGGTTGGATGCGCGCTGTGTTAAGCAGTGCGGCTTGGTTGGGTTGTGTTTCGGAGGACGCATGGCTTTCGACCTTCGTCTCTCCCGAGACCGTACGGGAGTTGTAGCAATGAGACAAGATAGTAACTACTAACAATTGGATACCACGAAATTGGGGAGAAAAGGGGGTAAAATTCAACAACAAAAAAAATAAAGAAACAGTGCCAAGAGATAAGCACGTCTGTTACTAGCCCAAGGCAAACAGACAACCGTTGCGTGACAAATCTAAATATGCCGATCTGCTTTTGATCGGTTTCTGCTGATTCTTCTGAGTTGCAACAATCATATGCTCATATATCCTAATCATCATATCCTCTGTTTGCAGTGCTGATGGACTTCAAAACCTCAAAGCAATCACAATGTATGTTCTCTGGGACTTTTTTATACATTGTATTTGTTCTTATAAAGCATATTGATATGGCAAACATTGATATTTCATTCCTATTGTGCAAAGCTATCAGATCTAATACAACTATTTGGTTAAACACACAAAAGCCCCTCCCCCTCTTTAAACCGATCTACTACTCAGTGGGGATATACTGTAGAATTAACGTTCGTGGTAGGCCTAATTAGCTAACTACTTAGGACTCACACTTAACCACTCCAGTAAGGATATCAGTAGCTACTACCGTCAAACAAATGGATGAGTTTAGCCATGGTTAGTTACAGTTGGAATAGAGTAGTACTGTATTTGGTGTGCTGACACTTGCCCTACCTGTTCACTCATCAGACGCGATTACTTCTTCATGACTTGTCACTGAGGGATACATTTAAGCAGCTTCCAATTTTCACAGCTGTCAACACGTCCCAAGTGTCACAACAGTGTGTGACTGTCACAACACACGCTGACATCAACGCATCAGATGGCTGCACACACAGTTCATAGTGGAAGCCACCCTGATCTCTGTGACCAATGGGAAATACTAATGATATATGGCTATGTATGAATCAGAGACATTGATGTATTATTCTGTTATAGTAATTTATGTGTGCTGGTATTAATGTGTTTATAGGGAGGAAATGGCGCTGGAAATGTCACAACTTCTGGCTTGGTGGGTAATGGAGAGAAATAGTTTTTTCTCGGATCAATGATCACCTGAAATTGATTAATCAAATTAATCATTCCCGAAAAATTCAAATTCATTATTAAAATTGTTTACAATCCTAGTGCGCAAAGGGAAATTAAGAGATTTTACCAAGGATGTTATCTTGTTGATCAGTTTATTGAATCTTGAAATTAGACATGTCTGTATGCGTGTGTGTATTTTGGGATGAAATCTGATTGTGTGCCAGCAGTGGCATTGACCACAACTATTGCACTTTGAACACAACTAACTTCCTTAAAACTGGTTTAAGAAAGTTACTACTGCAGAAGTTACTGCAAACAACAAACACAGTTTTTTCCCCTTGGACATCAATGTACTTGCGACAAAGGAGCACAATATGTACTGCAATTGTTTTTTACCATGACGGTAAAAAAGCTGCTCAGATCGGCAACAATAACGGTGGTGGGATTCCATAGTAAGGGGAATTGCATGCTATCTATAATAAGCGCTCTTTGTTAGAGCTAGTTGGCCAACGCACTTTCAAGTCACCGTGTCTAAACTCAATCCCTGTTACCCCCGGGAGCACTTTGAGGGGGTGACATGGCGACTATCCAGCGCTCAGCCCCAAAGGTCAGGTGAGCTGTTACCACCACACACAACATAGTCTCTCCCTGACATTCTTCTGTCACTCCGGTATCTGCCCAGGCTGGCCCTCCTCTTACAGGGAGGCTTAACGTCCGAAGATTGGATTAGCACTAGAAGACCCAAGGATTCCTCTACAGCGGCCCAAAGCCTTGACCCTGCCACACAGACTCCCATACAGACCTGGAGGGCCACCCGTAAATAGGGGCCAAATCCTGCCTGTTGGGTTGTTAATTCGAGATCTCAGAAGCATGCTGCGGGAGGCGGGTAAAGAGCTGCAGACTGTGCTTACCGAAGCCCAGGAACACATTGACTAAGGTTAGGTGGGGTGGGGACTAGGTTATAGGGTAAAATGGTCACACTAAATGGCCACACATGTGCAGTGGGAGTGTAATTGCCTGTGGGATGTCGGAGAGCAGTGACGAAGTCAGACACAGATTTTRCCCTTTTTGCCCCACTTAGCACTTGATTCTTTTCTGATTGTTACCAGTATTTTAGTTTTTGAAAATGACCACCGCATCACTATGGTGGCGCCGATCCGAGCGGGGATTCCGAGACGTCCCACTGCTCTGACTTTTGAAAATTGATCATTTTCTTCTCTCCCTTCCTTGCGGGGAATGCAGGGGTCCACAGGTGCAGGCACTCAAAGCCGCCGGCGTGAGGAAGTACGACCTGAGCAAGTGGAAGTACGCCGAGCTGCGGGATGTCATCAACACCTCGTGCGGTAAGACTTTTCCCCAACCATGGAAACCTGGGCAAGGTGGCGAGCTCTCGGGGAGATTCATGATCCAGCTCTGTGCACCTCCATCACTCACGCAATCATTAATTCAGCCCCAATGTTAATAATTGAAAATCTGTCCAGTAACGCAATCTCTTCAAAGGTATAGCAAATGGGTTTTCGCCCCGCTCTAGACTTTCCTGCCTAGGCGTGATTTCCCCTGTAATTTTCACAGATAGCTAAAGTGGGAGGTCATTTTGAGGAAATTGCAACCGGGCTGAAATTGATAGAGGAATTCTATTTGGGTGAGGGTGTAAGATTAAGAGCCGACAGGAGTGTACATGCAGCTGCTATGTTGATGAGGGTACAGCATTGTGGCAGAGTGGGAAATTATTACCATTTAAGGTGAATTTGTGTTTTTCCCTCTGTAGCCGTTTCAATATAAAAACGTGGAGGAAAGTCTTACCGCCTCAGTCTGATTCGACATGTGTGAATAGGCGAGATGAATAGGCCAGCTGTCAGTTGGGGAGCGCTTCGTACCAACACTTCCCCTAAGAGCATGCTGTGTATCAACCAATGGCAAGCACAGCACAAACACCTCAGATGATGGGAAATAGGGTCTAAGCTACAATATATGTGAGAAATTGACATTAAAGGGAAAAAAGTGACAATGTGTATTTAAAAGAACTTGACAATGTTTATTCAAATAAATTATAAAATAGTTTGACAGCCCTGTTTTTAGGCTTTTAAATGATATAAAATTCAACCGTGTATTTTTTCCAGTGATGAAGACATGGCTGTCTCATGGTAGGGTGGGGGTATGCAAAATGGGTCAACTTTGAGCACCTCTATCTCCTAAATGTTTTGTCATTCAGTTCCAAAAAGTTACTTTCTGACCACTTCTGCTATTGGCAAATACACTACATGACCAAAAGTATGTGGACACCTGCTCGTCAAACATCTCAGTCCAAAATCATGGGCATTAGTATGGAGTTGGTCCCCCCTTTGCTGCTATAACAACCTCCACTCTTCTGGGATGGCTTTCCACTTGATGTCGGAACATTGCTGCAGGGATTTGCTTCCATTCAGCCACAAGCATTAGTGAGGTTGGGCACTGATGTTGAGCGATTAGGCCTGGCTCGCGGTCTGCGTTCCAATTCATCCCAAAGGGGTTCGATGCGGTTGAGGTCAGGGCTCTGTGCAGGCCAGTCAAGTTCTTCCACACCTATTTAAACAAAACATTTCTGTATGGACCTCGCTTTGTGCACGGGGGCATTGTCATGCTGAAACAGGAAAGGGGCATCCCCAAACTGCTGGAAGCACAGAATCGTCTAGAATGTAGTTTTAAGAATTCTCTTAACTGGAACTAAGGGGCCTAGCCCGAACCATGAAAAACAGCCCCAGACCACCCCCACCAAACTTATGTGGCCTACCACTTCGCGGCTGAGCTGTTGTTGCTCCTAGATGTTTCCACTTCACAATAACAGCACTAACAGTTGACCGGGGCAGCTCTAGCAGGGCAGAAATTTGACGAAACTGTGTTGTTGGAAAGGTGTCATCCATTGACGGTGCAATAGATTGCATGGCTGTGTGCTCGAATGTATACACCTGTCAGCAAAGGGTGTGGATGTGAAATAGTAAAATCCACTAATTTAAAGGGGTGTTCACATAATTTTGTGTGTATAGTGTTTAGTTCAAATCAAATGGAATCACCCTAATGCATTAATTGTGGCGGAAATGTAAATTGGGAGGGTTGCGACAACTTTGTTACATTCTCCATGGCCCTTTTGAATTATTTACACCCATCCTGTTGCCACTTTCTCTCCTTACATTTTGCTGTGAGGAAACTGAACTGTGACCTGTTTTCACAACCCCCAATTTTTATGTGTTCATTGTTTCCTGACAGGTGAAGATTAGAACTTGAATATTATCTTGAAGAGTGGGCGATTCTACTACAGCGGAAGCAGAAACTATTTCGGGTATCTCAGATTGTTTTGTCAATTCTCACATAAAAACTTAATTGGGAGGAAGGATGTTTGACATGATTTTTACAGTTGTATCACACATTTTTGGGGGGGAAATCAAGTGGCCATTTTAGGCCTTTAAGACCCTATGAGTTGTGAACTGTACATTATAATCCTTATAGTTTGCTTTAATATATGGAGTGTCTAGATTCTGAAATAAAATAATTCACATTAATTTATTCATCAATACAAATATTAATGTGAATATCTCAAAACTACAATTTTTTTTAATGTTGCTTATTTTTATGGAACAATATACTCTTCAAACACATAACATTTCCAGAGTGGGCTCTCTGGTACTTTTAATGATATTACCCATTTTATACATAGAAATTGACATTATAGGTCAATTAACCAATCACAGCCCTCCTTTAGGATTGCACATTCAGCAAGTCACCGGTAGAGGGAGTTCCGTTTGAATCCATTTACCGTTCACTGTGTTGGTGGTGTTCATAAAATGTATCATAACTTCATAATTATCAGAGAGCTCACTCTGGAAATGTTATGTACTTGTAGAGTACTGTACATTGTTCCAAAAAATMTCTTAAAACCAGTGTTAGAAAAAGTACTGAATTGTCATACTTGACAGTAAAGCAAGGCAGTTAACCCACTGTTCCCCGGGCGCTGAAGACGTGGATGTTGATTAAGGCCACCCTCCGCACCTCTCTGATTCAGAAGGGTTGGGTTAAATGCGGAAGACACATTTCAGTTGAATGCATTCAGTTGTACAACTAACTAGGTATCCCCCTTTCCCTTACCCTAGAAAATGACTGAAGTGAAAGTCACCCAGTAAAAGTCTAAAATATAATTTTTTTAAGTACTCAATGTCATACTTGAGTAAAAGTAAATACTATACATCAAATATATTATATTAAGCAAACCAGATACCACAATTATTATTTTTTATTCATGGGCAGACCGGGGCACACTCCTACACTGACATAATTGATAGGTGCGTGAATTGGACCATATTGCTGTTCTGCCTGAGCATTCGACATGAAATTACTTTTGGGTGTCAGGGAAAATGTATGTGAGTATATTTTCTTTAGCAATGTAGTAAAGTACAGATAACCCCAAAAACTACTTAGGTACTACTTCAAGGTATTTTTACTTAAGTACTTTACACAACTGCTTAAATTTAATATATTCAAAAAGGGTTGTTTATTTCAGAATCTAAACATACTCCATATATTAAAGCACACTATAAGGATTATAATGACAATAAGATGTTCTCTGTATCATGTACGGTTCACTGATCAGTCTTACAGGAGGCATGTATAGGTCTAAAATGGCCAATTTCATGATTTTCTCAAAAATGGTTTGTGATACAAATGTAAGAATTTCCAGAATAATTTGAGATACCAATAATATTTTAGGCTCCCTCTCGCGTGGAATCGCCCTAATATTATCTGTACCAAACGTTTTTTTAACAGAAATTACATTAATGGAGGCCAGTGGAGGCTGGTGACTTGAAAAAATTTAGTAGGATGGGAGACCCACAGTATAGGCGCGTAACACACAGAGACGACAAAGTGTTGTTTAAAAAATCGTCAAAGACTAATTCTTTTAACCGAACACCATGCCCAAACCGGACGCGCGTGTGCCAACGTGCACAAATTGATTTTGTCCCCCCAGACTAAGCGCGATCACGACACGCAGGTTGAAATATCAAAACAAACTCTGAACCAATTATATTAATTTGGGGACAGGTCGAAAAGCATTAAACATTTATGGCAATTTAGCTAGCAACTGCAAGCTAGCTAGCTAAATTGCCATAAATGTTTAATGCTTGCTGTTGCTAGCTAATTTGTCCTGGGATATGAACGTTGTTGTTATTTTACCTGAAATGCACAAGTTCCTCTACTCTGACAATTAATCCACGCATYAAATGGTCAACCACATCGTTTCTAGTAATTTCTCCTCCTTCCAGGCTTTTTCTTCTTTGGACATTATATGGCGATTGGCATCTAACTTTCATAATAAGGTGTATTACCATGACRGACCTCAGTTCATCTTTCAATCACCCACGTGGGTATAACCAATGAGGAGATGGCATGTGGGTATATGCTTCTATAAACCAATTAGGAGATGGGAGAGCAGGACTTGCACCGCGTTCAGCGTCACAAATAGACCTGACTTCTATTTTAGCGCTTGGCAACGCAGACGCTCATTGGCGCTCGCGAGCAGTGTGGGTGCAATGATTGAATAACATGTATGTGTACATTTATTTTGCTACGCYAGCGGTGTGGTCAGCAWMTAAAGCATTTAATAAAGTTGTTTATAGTACAATATTATGAGGAATGAGAGGGCTACTTACAGTGTCGGAAAGGGATCACGGCAGTGATTGAATGAGGGTATGAGGCATGAGTTGGTGTTCAGAGGCTTGACCAGTGCAGGACAGGATTTGACCGGGAAGACAAAAAACAATAACACAACACACTAGACTTAGACAAAAGAGCTAAGAATGAGTTGGTCCAGGCAAGGAGTAAAATCATTGATGTAATAATGTGTTTGTGTATGTGATTGACTCTACATACAGTAGTAAGATACATTTTATATTTGTYCACATTCAATGTGCCAGTGGATGAGCAGGCACATGAGACGTGGCTTCAGTTCATGTCAGGAGAAAGTTGACAATGGTAGTGGAGTGGAGTAGTCATCACCTCTTAATCAGGGAACAGGAGGGGACTTAGCTGTAAATATAAATAGCAGATACATTCCATAATAGCTGCGCCATCCTAGGTTTGGACAACGAGTTTCTCAATGAAGTTAAACTCAGACATCTCAAAATTCATAAAGTCAAACACAGATTGCACATCTAGCCCACTTGACACATCAAAGTAGCCCAAGAAACGTTCCTGAATAAAGCCCTAATCCACATACCTGACGATACCTGACGATACCTGACGATACCTGACGATACCTGACGATACCTGACGATACCTGACGATACCTGACGATACCTGACGATACCTGACGATAACTGACAATAACTGACAATAACTGACAATAACTGACAACTGCAAGCAGACTGGTTGCACCATAGGTCCCAGAGTGGGGGAGCAATTTTAACCCCATGGGGCCTGGAAAACTAGGAAAARTCTGGACCCTGTAAGGTATGACAGGGATTAATCAGTTGTAAAAAGGTTTTATATGGGCTATGTGGGACCAGTTTTTACTAATCAGGTCACATGGGGAGGATTAAAACCCTGTAAAAACTGCATCTACCTTATACAGTATTTGTTTATATAAATTATATTTAGATTAGGAGGTGGATTTCCTCTATCCAGACACATAGACAACAACTGATAGACAATATAACTCAGAGCTTGCTTTATGCATGTTTGCATCATGCAGGCCTATGCAACTGTAGGCCTTATAAAACATTTTAATAGTTTTTTTAAACTATTATGTTGATTGATTAATTCCAGTTAATAATTTTGGATAAAAAATGTATCGGCAGCCTAGCCAGCCCAATTTTGAAAATGAACTACATTAGATCACATTCACATTTCAGCATAGGCTGTATGCASCTGCTCTRATTAGTAGTCTACAGTTCAGCAAGTAAAGCATCGTAACGTGCAATTACCTCTGKAAGCTCCTTSTAGTTTCCCTTGTTGGCGGAACTTTCCCTCTCATCGTGTCCTCTAAAAGCACATGCTTGCATGCCCAACAGTGGTGTTGATAAGCCGCTTGAGAAACATCCCTGCATCTTCTTACTTTCTCGTTGTATTGCGCGATTTGAATACCCAGACCTTTGTCTTAATCGATGCAGCTTTTTCCCAGAAGCATGAATCTGATGTGGTCATTTATATGCTTCCCGCTTTTGTTTTYCCATTTAGCTGAATGATCGATGTTCTTCAGGTCACTGTACCCACCTTTCGACCAAGGCTCCGACTTTCCAAAAAGCAGGSAAGGCCAGCGATACAGGCGGCTTGATGAAAGGCTCCTCGTTAACCAGCTATACGTTTGATACCAGTTGGTATTGAACGCCCTCACCTTTTCATCATTCTTCATGAAACTGATCTCAGGCAGAGGTCGACCCTCGGCCTACAAGCCTCCTAGGTTTTGTATTGAAGTCAATGTAGCCAGAGGAAGGACGGAAGCTAGCTACACCACAGTGCTGTTGAAGTTATTGTAGACCTTTATTGCAAAACAGTGTATTTTAATCAATTATTTGGTGACATATTAATATATTTAGTTTTATGTTTCACAATAAATAAAATAAATAAAAAATGAAATTTCACTTGAGGATGGTCCTCCCCTTCCTCCTCTGAATAGCCTCCACTGATGGAGGCATAAAAGATAATAAAGACCTACTCTCATAACCTTAAAGGATGAGTAAGTTACAGTATTTCAGAAGCTAGCAGATTCATTACTTACCAGCAACAGCTGCAAATCCCAATAAAACTACATGATGTTTTGAAGTTCACTTTCCTTGCTTTGTCTAACAAAACTATCATGAATCTAGCAAATAAGTTTTGTGGGTGCAGTATTTATTTCGTTCCATAGCACTAATGTTTGCTATCAAGTCTCTCACACTGGCTTTAGCTGGGGCTGCCCAGGCAAGTCTGGGGGGTTGCCTAGCAACACGTGCCTCGAAGGTAGMCAATGTCTAGATGGCACGTGAAATTCCCATGATTTGTGAAAATTTATGGCCCAAACAGCTAGCGCGACAGCTATCAGCTAATAGGGAGAAGTAACTAACAATACTACATTATGGCATTCATTAATCATAAAACTATTGACATATAATAGAAATTTGGCTACATATTTGGGAAAAAATATTTATGCTCATTCACTGTGGTTAAGTTCTGTTGATGTCATCCCTGTGTAGATYTTGAGCTGCTGGCGGCATGCAGGGAGGAGTTCCATCGCCGTCTAAAGGTCTACCACGCCTGGAAGGCCAAGAACAAGAAACGTGACACAGCCACGGAGCAGAGGGCCCCCAAATCTATCACAGACTACGGTGAGATACCCCATCCTGGGCTATTGTGCTACTGTAGGCTACCCTCCTCAACCCAGGATTGTGTTCAGACATMAATACGTTTTGTCTTAACCCCGCTATTACCATTTCCTGTGTCCATTGCAGACATGTTTTCAACAGTAACATCCTTTTTTCATCTGTTTTCTTTCTGTGACCATATTTGACCTTGAAAGTTGTGTTACAGGTAACTGACAAAATAAAGGAAACACCAACATAAAGTGTCTTAATAGGGCGTTGGGCACCACGAGCCAGAAAAGCTTCAATGCACCTTGACATTGAAGTGTCTGGAACTATATTGGACTGATGCGACACCATTCTTCCACGAGAAATTCCTTAATGTGGTGTTTTGTTGATGGTGGTGGAAAACYTTGTCTCCGGCACCACTCCAGAAACTCCCATAAGTGTTCAACTGGTTTGTGATCTGGTGACAGACGGCCATGGCATATGGTTTACATCGTTTTCATGCCCATCAAACGATTCAGCGACCATTCGTGCTCTACGGATGGAGGCATTGTCATCCTATGTGGGTATATCCATGATAGCCAAAATAATGGCCTGCCCAMCATTTTTATACATGACCCTAAGCATGATGGGATGTTAATTGCTTAATTTACTCAGGAACCACACCTGTGTGGAAGCACCTTCTTTCAATATACTTTGCATTCCTTATTTACTCAAGTCTTTACATTATTTTGGCAGTTACTTGTACGTCCACACAGAGTACCTAATTTGCTAGCAAGGTACTCATTTGCCCACTTGTCAATGTACTTTCCCAAAGGGAAAAAGTCTCACAATTGCATTCATGTCAGATTAACATGGAGGTCAAAAACCCAAGAAGAAGCAGCAATGCTTCAGTGAGACCCCGGTGGGTTACATGAGGTAAAAACAGTGGGGTTTGTCTTCACAGCTTCACCGTCTCTTCTCCTGATAATGATGGAGGAGGATTAATGTCCACTTTATAAATTGCCTTCCTGTTATTCCTGACATTCGATTAGTGTTCTTAAAAGCCTGGCCCCAAAACCTAGGTCCCATCTGCGTCAAAAGTATTTGTTCCAATTAGACTCAGCTGCCACAACGCATCATCGGGTTTAGCTGTGCGCTACCATGACCGCTTGCTCTATCCAGTCAAGCATGGTGTATTCAACTCAGACAACAGGGGCGGTTGGAAATCATGTTTAAAGAAAGTATTATTTACTTACATGAAAGCTACCCAGCTTTCAGCTACTCATTTGTTGATGTGAAAGCTTCTAAAAGGCATGTTGAACCCATTTTATATGCCTTTTGTTTGGCTGCAGTTCTCTCTTCTCTCGCTAATGGAAGCAGGTCTCGGCAAGTCTGCCATGTAAGAGGAGAGAAAGCAGCTTACRTGGCTTTTCACCCATAGCATTGTTTGTGTATTTTATGCCATCTTTGATGTCCCATATTTTCACAGTTTCATGTTTTTGCTTCCTTCCACCACCCTATGATTTAATCATTCAACTCAGTCATGTTCTAACACTTTGCAAATATATTGCTTCAAACACTGCTGTGTAAATACAGTATTGCTCCGCTTACAAAAAAAATAATTCTACATTTATTTGCCCCAGTAATCACACAATGTCATAGTAAAGCAGTATTGTGGCAGTAACAAGAACATCAAACCCGCCACACACAGCCCAACAGAACCCGGCTCCAGCCGTGGCCGCCCAGCAGCAGGAGATAGCCATGAACCGCCAGCAGCGCTACTTCCGCATCCCCTTCATCCATCCCAGTGACCAGTATAAGGACCCCCAGAACAAGAAGAAGGGCTGGTGGTACGCCCACTTTGACGGGCCCTGGATCGCCAGGCAGATGGAGCTACACCCAGACAAGCAGCCCATCCTACTGGTGGCAGGTGGGTCCCTCGGGCTAGATCAGCTTCATATGTTCTTTATATGTACATTYATGTGTTTGTAATATGAAACTCTGTGCTCTATGTCATAGTGCATGTTGTGAATGTGGTTATCCTATCCTAAAAAATTATCTCTATTCAATCATATGTTATCCTTTCCTGTGTGTGTATTAAATCCTGTGTTTGACTGTCAGTGTCCCTCCTCTCTCTCACTCTCCCCCCACACATCCTTAGGAAAAGATGACATGGAGATGTGTGAGCTAAGCTTGGAGGAGACGGGCCTGACCACGAAGAGGGGTGCTGAGATCCTCCCTCGGCAATTTGAGGAGATCTGGGAACGCTGCAACGGGAACATGTACCTGCGAAATGCCATRGAAAGCAGACAGGCCAGGCCCACGTACGCCACAGCCATGCTGCAGAACCTCCTCCAGTGAACCAGAGGAGCACCCATGTCCATGGGCTCAAAAGGAATACAGTAAATAAAGGGAAGAAAGCAGAAGCACTCCCTGTTATAGCAGTCTTTGAGGCTAACTGTTATCTCACTGAGGGCATTTAAACATTTTACTTAGATTTGTTGATTTCGGTCATTTATGTTGGTTTTGTTTCTTTGTTAGTTTGCTGTGAATATACATACCAATTTACATCTCGTCCTCAAGCAATGACCTCCGCTTGAATAACATTTTTACTACGAGGCCTTAACTATTTTATTGGTATTAATGAGAAGTTTCAGATTGGCCTTTCCTCAAGACAGTCTTAATTGTATATTCATGTTTAGCTGTTAAATATAATCTAAGCACTGTTAGAACTATTGTATTTGATTGAATAAATTGTTGCAAATATTTGGCTTTATGACTGGAGAGCTCTAGGAATAATTGATTTTGTCGACACATTTTCAGGATAATGCAGCTGCAATGTTCCTCTGTCCATAGGGCTGGTATTTCCATAATGCTGGGGCAGGTTGTATCCTTGATGTTGAATTTGTTGCTGTTATTTTTTTTTAAGAAAGCTTATTTTACATTTTGTATTTTCATGACAATGAAAGCGCACTAGCTCACATCTTTTAACAACGGACATTGCAGGACTTRTGCAATGATAGATGATTCATAGGAAGGCAGATGACATGATATATTTATCAAAAATAACATCTTGTTTATGACTTTGTCGAAGACTGTATTTTGAATGTCATCGTTAACCATACAGGAGGTTAATTAGAGCACAAACCTCTTTGGGGTGTAGTGAAAATATACACTTTCCGATAATGGCATAGTGAAAGAAATCGGAGTCACTGTATTTGTATTCCATAGTGACAGATTGTATTTTCATCTAATAACTCCTTTTTAAAAGAAATTGTAGAATTTGTAAACGTCTTTTCATAGAGGGAACTCCCAAGCGCTTTCTGTTCACCACTAATATAAAACACTAAAAACCGAATTGTCCAACTATTTTAATAACATTGTTGAAAGTTTAAGGTTTCTAGGTGTGATTTGTATTGGTCTTTAAATCTAGATTGCTTGACTTCTTTTGCCTATCCTTGATGTTCTGATATGAGTAATTCATCTCATTGTGGACCCCCAGCTATAATTTATTAACAATTTGATAATGAGTGATCTAATTGTTTGTATTCTTTTCTGTATATTAAAATTGTTTTGCGATTTCAGATTCAACTTCAATTGTATGCTGAGTATTGCACTGCAATATAGGAAATAAATGCGTTCAACCTTTTATCATTGTGTAGACTCTAGTTAATAGCAAGACTTTCCCATTAAGTCAGGTCTTCTATTAGTACCTCCCTAAACGGCTTAGACTAGCTAATTGATTACAGTATCTAACAAGATGACTGATTAAGAATGAATGATGAAAAAATTGTGGTCCTCATGTTGTATTACTGATCCAAATGAAACCATGAAGAGCAGTAAAAATAAAAACTTGACTTTGAATGGATCTTCTAATAATCATGAGAAAATAACAGAATCCGATGATCGAAAAACAATTGAAATGCATTGTGATTGTTAGCAATTCAATGAAATAACCAATTGATCCCCCAAAAAACTTTGTAGGAAAACACTTTATTTTTTACTATCAAATGTAAGAGTAAAAAAAATCTTTACACATCCTCCAAGTGTGTTTTGATCCTGTACTCAAAACACAAGTAATTGGTGGAAATGTATTGACCAATAGTATAGGACTGACTTTTTCTTCACACAGATGTATTGCTACATTTTTCACCTACTCAACACTAGGCTATAATCACATACAAGAGTATTGCTTCAAAACAAGACTGGAGTCAAAGTTCACATTCATTTTCTTTTTTGGGATACTGAACACAAGTTAGAATAACATTGAAACAACAATCTCATCTATGGTCATGATACCACCATGTGTATCAATGTGTAAATAAATTCCTCATTGTGAGGAAAGAAAACAAACTTTGTGAAGGATATACAGTGTCTGAAAAACATTCCTAGCCTTCAATATATAACCTAGCCGTTAATATGTACAGTTTAACACAACCCTCTAGTCCAGCATATAATATCCACACAGCTGTCTGAAATTATGCATCCTATCCTAGGTACATTTCACCATGTAATTCCAGTAATAGAGGAGTCCACTGCCATGACATGAATATACAGCTCAAGTTCAAAGCAACCGAGACTTATGTTGCTTTTAAAGTCTGTGTGTAGACTGGCAAGAGATGAGCCATCAACGAACAATTACCTCAAAGCATTCGTTATCTGAAGCCCTTAACAGGCAACAAGTTCGGTATTAATTTGGTGGTCGCCACAACTGAAAAGGGGACAAGTGAAAAGGGGTATACCAAATGTTATTGAACTGTGAAATAATATATCCAGAATAGTGGTAAATTATATAAATATACCCCAATTAAAATAGTCAAATGATACATGCTCAACGGTATGTCATTATTAAACACCCACTTAAAATAAATTAATATGTGCTAAATGTCAAGGTGAAATTATCCCTTAATGACTAAAACAGCTGATTATAGCATGCCAGACTAATTTACATACACTAACTTCAAAAGTTTGGGGTCACTTAGAAATGTCCTTGTTTTTGAAAGAAAAGCKAAAAAAAATCTCCATTAAAATAACATCAAATWGATCAGAAATACAGTGTAGACGTTGTTAATGTTGTAAATGACTATTGTAGCTGGAAACGGCTGATTTTTAATGGAATATCTACATAGGCGTACAGAGGCCCATTATCAGCAACCATCACTCCTGTGTTCCAACAGCACGTTGTGTTAGCTAATTCAAGTTTATCATTTTAAAAGGCTACTTGATCATTGGAAAACCCTTTTGCAATTATGTTAGCACAGTTGAAAACTGTTTTGCTGATTAAAGAAGCAATAAAACTGTCCTTCTTTAGACTAGTTGAGTATCTGGAGCATCGGCATTTGCGGGTTCGATTACAGGCTCAAAATGGCCAGAAACAAAGACTTTCTCCTCAAACTCGTCAGTCTATTCTTGTTCTGAGGAATGAAGGCTATTCCATGCGAAAAGATGCCAAGAAACTGAAGGTCTCGTACAACGCTGTGTTCTTTTGCCCATCTMGATCTTTTCTTTTTATTGGCCAGTCTGAGATATTGCTTTTTCTTTGCAACTCTGCCTAGAAGYCCAGCATCCCGGAGTTGCCTCTTCACTGTTGATGTTGAGACTMGTGTTTTGCGGGTACTATTTAATGAAGCTGCCAGTTGAGGACTTGTGAGGCGTATGTTTCTCATACTAGACACTCTAATGTACTTGTCCTCTTGCTCAGTTGTGCACTGGGGCCTCCCACTCCTCTTTCTATTCTGGTTAGAGACAGTTTGCACTGTTCTGTGAAGGGAGTAGTACACATCATTGTACAAGATCTTCAGTTTCTTGGCATCTTCAGTTTCTTCTCACACGGAATAGCCTTCATTTCTCAGAACAAGAATAGACTGACGAGTTTCAGAAGAAAGGTCTTTGTTTCTGGCCATTTTGAGCCTGTAATCGAACCCACAAATGCTGATGCTCCAGATACTCAACTAGTCTAAAGAAGGACAGTTGTAATGCTTCTTTAATCAGCACAACAGTTTTCAGCTGTGCTAACATAATTTCAAAATTTCTATTTTTTTTTATTATAAACTTGAATTAGCTAACACAACATGCCATTGGAGTGATGGTTGCTGATAATGGGCCTCTGTACGCCTATGTAGATATTCCATTAAAAATCAGCCGTTTCCAGCTACAATAGACATTGACAACATTAACAATGTCTACACTGTATTTCTGATCAATTTGATGTTATTTTAATGAACCATTTTTTTTTTGCTTTTCTTTCAAAAACTAGTACATTTCTAAGTGACCCCAAACTTTTGAACGTTAGTGTATATTACAAACAATATACATTATGGTTGTTTTTAGGTTATCTTGCAGACAATCATTTGGTGAATAATTTCACTTTAGCATGCAGTAATATTGCAATTATCATTCACATCCATTTTAAAATAATTCCTACTCGTAAGTAATTATGKTCGTGTTAGATGGAAAATGTCACAACCAGTAATTTACTTTTACATTTTCTGAATCATACTTTTTGATTTGAAGAAATACAATGGAAAGCTGYAAAATATGATTTGGTTAAGTAATACATCTGAATCAACCTTATCAATTCATGTCTTACCTTCTAATGATTTTAAATGCTTTTCCAAGGAAGTATTTAAAGTAATATTTAAACATATMTGCACATGGTACAATATGACTCGTTCAAACTGAGCCCAAGATCAGATTTTTGTCCTTACCTTGTGTGGTATACGGTGATGTAAATCTACCATTTCAGAGACTAGCTTGTCGTGTCTGGTTGTGTAGAGCTGTCTGGGGATCTGTGAAAAAGCATAAGAGAAACACAGC
This sequence comes from Salvelinus sp. IW2-2015, assembly GCF_002910315.2. NCBI lineage: Eukaryota > Metazoa > Chordata > Actinopteri > Salmoniformes > Salmonidae > Salvelinus > Salvelinus sp. IW2-2015. The sequence goes on along the minus strand of NW_019942514.1, from coordinate 3,820,310 downwards.
TTTACACTGTTCYTAGTTCAAAAGGAACTCACTAGAAGCGTTTTAAAAGGCTGAGCAAAGGGGTATGCAGGCAAGCGTTTGGCACTAAATATAATTTCAAGGGGAGACATCWTTGAGGGTGGAGGTTGGGTAATATTTTTCTGCAATGATGATAAATGAGTATTACACCGGACATCTACAAGTGCATGGCTCTATTACTACAGGTAACCTAGCTTTTAAGAGGTTTGGGCCAGTAAATGAAAGGTTMCTGGTTCGAACCCCCAACAACTACTCCCCAGGCGCCAATGACATGGACGTCAATTAAGGTAGCCCCCCGCACCTCTCTGATCCAGAGGGGTTGGGTTAAATGCGGAAGACACATTTAGGTTGAATGCATTCAGTTGTGCAACTGACTAGGTATCCCCCCCACTTTGCCTTCCCAGCATGGTTTGGCATAGAGTATTCTCTTGAAACTGCACCACATCTACCGTAGTAGTCTAAAATGTCTGACCTCAAGTCAACAAGAGCTTGGATGTTTTTGGGTACATTGATCATGACCACAAAGGATCTCAAGTAAAATCACTGCAATACAATAGATATATAATCTGGCCAATATGTGCAGGGGAATTGAAATGAATGCACATGATTTTGATATTTTACYAATTGATATATAGACAGACATTTAATCTCTAAACAGTATCACTGAGGTTTCAACCAATTTCATGGATACTGTATCATGAGGATATTATTGCATGGGTTTAGTGTATGAAAGTATATCTCACTGTACAATGCAGCAGTAAAGTGTTCCTTCAGAGTTTGTTGAAGGAACTAACCACCCCAAATGTTTGTTGAAGCCATAAGTTAGTGGAAAGAAAAGGAGAGCAAAAGAGCAGATCATGCAAAATACGAGGAAAGAGAGCTCCTTTGAAAAAAGAGATTTAATGAAGGGAAGTACTCAGTGCTTTGTCTTCAAAAGATAAAACGTATCACATAACAAATACTCGGACAGCACGCACCGCGTTTCAACCTATTGGTCTGCCCCAAGCAATGCGTTGCGTGCTCACTGAGTGTTTTCTTAAGCCTTTCTTATGTAGTCTGTTCTGGATATTTTTAAGATATATCACAGAACATTTTTGTTGTGAGTACTTTACTTCCTTAAAGCTTTACTTTAAATTAAAAGATTTAAGCTCTTCTTTTTTCTTATTTTGTCACCCCTATTCTTACTATAGAAAGGATACTAAGTTGTTTCCTGGGGCTCGTAATGATAATTTGTCATAAGCGGAATCAGTAGCTATTAGGTGATTGCTAAAGGTTTGAATTAGTAGTATTCGTTTATTTAGAACATGGGGCCAATTGAGCCATATAGATTAGCTCAACACTGTATATTTTCAATTGAGCGAAAAACTTCTTGCTCTGTTTGGGAAGAACCAGCACCACTACTCCATGTTGGTGGGGTACTTATGCTGGATACTTGAGTCAAGACACCGTCGTCATTTTCAAAAACAGGATTCACTCTCAATGTGTTCTCAAAGGCGTAGGGAGCAAGTGTGCCTATAATATAAAGCAGATACGGCTGTCATAACCAAGCTGTAAAACAACAACCGGTAGAGCTATTGGAGCAAAACTCTCTAAAACAAATAAAGGTTAAAAAGGCCTGCTTACACCAAAGTCACTGTCTTTTGGGTCCCGATACATTTCTTGTTTATGAATACCAAGATGCCTATGATGACACAAACCAAGGTGAGGCTTCCCACCAGGCAGGCTATGGAAATGGTTGGGTCTACAGGCAGCAACACGAGCTCATTGCAGCGCACTCCYTGATAGTGCCAGTATTTCCCTACAGGACATCTAAATGTTAAAGAGAAAACAGGATTAGAGTCAACCCTATCAGCTGTTGCTATTCTACTATGGTAACAATACATCAAAAAGCCTTTCGAATTGAACAATGCCTCTAGGCACGTGCTGGAGCATTGTTGAATACGAAGGGCATCTTGCAGAATTGACAGATCTTTTTTTTTTTTTACTGCAAGACAACATCAAGAAGAGCTGTTGTCAGTGTTTCAGTTTGTAGATGGTGAGGACCACAGGAGGTTGGTGGCATCTTAATTGGGGAGGACAMGTTCATGGWAATGGCTGGAGCGGTATGAGTGGAATGGTATCAAATACATCAAACATGGTTTGATGCCATTCCATTCGCTCCATTCCAGCCATTATTATGAGCTGTCCTCCCCGCAGCAGCCCCCACTGGTTAGGACCATAGCTATCTCTGTTCGCTTGATCGTTTAGCTCGGTGGTACCTGCAGGTGGCTCCATGGCCCTGGATGATTTCACAAAGGCCCCCGTTGAAGCAGTAGTGTGGCTCTAGGTTACAAATACTCTGGCAGGGCAGACCATCCATAGTGCTGTAGCCAGGGTCACACAAGCACTCAGCCTCCTCAGTCCAACTGTTTACCATACATTGGGAAAACTCATTGCAGGCTAAGAACTTGCAGGGAGTTGCTTGGTCAGCTGAAATGAGTAAGAAGATAAATAATTTGCATTAATTAAATGCTGTCCGCTTGTCTCTCCCTGTTTTGTTCCTTCATTTTCGTCACATGCAAAGGACAAACTAGAGGACACATTGATTGACGTGAATGAAGGCGTCTGCTTTTAAATAAGGTGCAGGTGATTAGGTTTCAGACAGAGTAGTGCTTGTGAGGCTTTATTGGAGAATAATTTTTGACATGATTCGCAGAGGACAAAGCTGTGGCATGCATTCTTTTGACCTTTCCAGATTGAGCATTCTAGAAGTACAGTATAATTAAGACATGGGACCTCTAGTATGCCATAACTTAGATAGGAGCTGATTCTGTCTATGGTATCCCCTATCACATAGGACAGTGAGAACTTTCTGAGGCCAATATAGAGATATCTTACCAGGTTCTATGTCCAGGTAGCGACTATCAATCTCAATGTCTAGTCGTTTCGATGCAGTGTTGCAGAAGTCTTCGAGCACACAGTGCACYGCCTGTGTCACGTTATGTGGCACATCTTTGTCTAATTTCATCTTGCTGTTCACCACAACACTACCATTCCTGAAGTTGAGGATTTCCAATTGCTTAAATCCTGTCAAATTAGATTGCAGATATGGGAGAATCTGGAAAAGAGGGGAAAGAACAAATGTAGTATGTCYTTTTCTTTTAGTCACATTTGTCTTTCCACTCTCTCATGGTAATTTGACTACTATTTCTGTTGACATTCAAAACTATCTGATTTGATTGGCTTTTAGTTTCAAGGAGGAAACGGTGTTGGTTGGCTAGTTTCTTCTCAAGACGGCATTATGGCAAATCAAATAAAATGWTGGCAAACATACCATTTAGATTCGAAATGATTATGGTCATTTGGGACACGGTATGACAATTTGGCATAGAGTATTTTACATGAAGGTCATCTTAAAATCATCCCCAATGCCATCTCCATGAAGGACTAGTGAATTCATCTGGCTCCTGGGAGCATAAAAGTTCAATTCAATGTTTTATTTGAAAAGTTCCACTTTTKTCTCTCATTTGACAGAGTTTCATTTCAACAAAACTGCACATCTGTTTCCTCCCAGGACCAAGATTGGGAGAACATTATCTGGAGAGGACCACACAGTCTGTCAGTTCTACATCTATACAGGTTGGAACTGAGCAGTTGTATTCAGGTCAGCGTTTTTTTACTGATAAAATGCATGGGTACATAATCTCATTCATCACAATAGTAAAATCCTGCAAATTACAAGGAAATGATCAACATTACCAAATGTAGCACAAAACCCAGCATTAGTTAGCTAGGTGTTATGGACAGTCAAGCAGTGTTCGTTCCACGTTAAAAGAGAAAAAAAAGGTTCAAATGTAAGAAACCGAGAATGCAAGGCCATTGAGACCTGTACGACAACCAATCTGTCCGTGAAAATCTGTCCAAGAAACAAATACAAAAACCAGCAATACAACAMTTCAAATCCACCAGAACAATCTCAAATCCGTCAAGCTCTATATTTTAGCCATATCTATGGCATCTCCATTTATCATGTCCATTTCGAAAACGTGATTGGCAATTTAAAAAATGGCCCTGACTGCCAGCGAGAATAAGACTGAGCATTGCTATTATAGCTGCTCTCTCAGTCTTCAAGAGTGAGGCACCTGCATTTAGACAAGTAACTGCAGGAAAACCAATTACTGTGAGGAGAGACTACGGTGCCTTAACTCAACTGTTCCATGCCTGTATACAAAGAGATAAGAGGCATTAAAGGAGCTCTATCTGATCTGGTTACTCCACTTATCACTGGCAGGCAGAGGGCCAGGTCACTATGGGCCTCATACAACCTCATTTAACACACAAACAAAGCACCATGCTCCATACTATAGTAAGGCCTGCAGCAAATGGACTGCTAGACAGGTGCACTTCTCAGGTACTGTACATCCATTTGTCTCAACATTTCAAATCAACAAGTTAGCCACCCTCGCTGTGCTGTAGTCTTCACATCCTGCTTTGCTCAAGCTAGGTCCGTATAGCAATAACCTTGCAATGTTTGTTTGAGAAAATAACTGAAAACAATATGTCACTAAAATAATGTTTTTCTTAATATCAAATTATGTACACAAACCTACAGAATGTAATTGCATTCAGTCTATGACAAACCCGCCCATACTTGTCCAAATGTTACACTTGTATCTATTAGMTCTTCTGGGATGTCCTGGTGAAACCTCCCTACCATAGTCTCAATTATTGAACATGTAAACATTTTCCAATCAATCAAATAGGTAGTGTTTTTGTATGAAGTTACTTAAACCTCCATATCCAATGTATTGGTTGTTACACAAACCAGTAGAGACAGGAGTAAAATAAGTCGTATGACAAAAGGGAAGCAGGGATACATGACAAATGGGCTATAAACGTTTAACAGAAATTTGATTATTCGTTTAGCTGGGCCTGAAATAGAACTACCTAGTAGTTGTTTTGTATTGAAATATTGTTACATTTGTTTTCATTGTTTTCAAGAAATCTGTTTAAACTTAAATGGATGCAGCTGTGTTACACTACCTAATTATTCAATGATCAAATAACTTGGAGTTCTTAGTAGTCAATTAACTGACTTGCCTGGTTTAGTTGAGGTTACCTCATATACAATGATCTAAAAGCAATACAGCAGAAAGTTCACCATTTTCGAAAGGATATATCCAGGGATTGCTACGCTYTTTGTCCTGCATCGCAACATTGCAATGCATTAAATGCATAGTAAAACCTGATTAAGAAACAAGTTTGACCTATAGTATTCCAAACATCTTATCTCATGATTGACAAATACCCTAACTTTATATGAGCTGACTGACTTATGTTTTCATGTATCTTATATTACTACAATATAAAGTAAATGTTAGCTCTTAAAACAGAATTTTCCATTCCAAGACTGTACCAGTAACTTTCTATCCTCCAGTACTGTAGGCTTCTTTGTACTATGCAGCGTCTGCCTCCCTGTCAGTAAGAGCAGGCAATCCAATTTGTATTGATATACACTGAGTTATACACCCAGTCGTGTGAAATCCATAGATTAGGGCTTAATTTATTTATTTCAATTGACTGATTTCCTTCTATGAACTGAAACTCAGTAAAATCTTTGAAATTGTAGCATGTTGCATTTAAATTTTTGTTCAGTATACGTATACAATGCATTTGGAAAGTATTCAGACTCCTTGACTTTTCACACATTTTGTTACGTTACAGCCTTATTCTAAAATGGATTACATTTTCCCCCTCATCAATCTACACACAATACCCCATAGTGACAAAGCAAAAAAAAGTTGAGATTTTTGCAGATGTATTAAAAATGTAAAACTGAAATATCATATTTACAATAAGTATTCAGACCTTTAACTCAGTACTTTGTTGAAGCACCTTTGGCAGCGATCACAGCCTCGAGTCTTCTTTGGTATGATGCTACAAGCTTGGCACAGCTGTATTTGGGGAGTTTTTCCCATTCATCTCTGCAGATCCTCTCAAGCTCTGTCAGATTGGATAGGGAGTGTCGCTGCACAGCTATTTTCAGGTCTCTCCAGAGATGTTAGATCGGGTTCAAATCCAGGCTCTGGCTGGGCCATTCAAGGACAGAGACTTGTCCCGAAGCTACTCCTGCATTGTCTTGGCTGTCTGCTTAGAGACATTGTCCTGTTGTAAGGTGATCCTGAGCACTCTGTGGCAGGTTTTCATCAAGGATCTTTCTGTACTTTGCCCTCGTTCGTCTTTCCCTAGATCCTGACTAGTCTCCCAGTCCCTGCCGCTGAAAAACATCCCCACAGCATGATGCTGCCACCACCATAGGGATGGTGCCAGTTTTCCTTCAGATGTGACGCTTGGCATTCAGGCTAAAGGTTTCAATAGTGGTTTCATCAGACCAGAGAAACTTGTTTCTTATGGTCTGAGAGTCCTTTAGGTGCCTTTTACTGAGGAGTGGCTTCCGTCTGGCCACTCTGATTAGTAGAGTGCTGCAGAGATGGTTGTCCTTCTGGAAGGTTCTCCCATCTCCACAGAGGAACACTGGAGCTCTGTCAGAGTGACCATCGGGTTCTTGGTCACCTCTTATTCCATTTAAGAATGATGGAGGCCACTGTATTCTTGGGGACCTTAAATGCTGCAGAATGTTTTTTGTACCCTTCCCCAGATCTGTGCCTCGACACAATGCGGTCTCGGCGCTCCACGGATAATTCCTTCGACCTCATGGCTTGGTTTTTGCTCTGACATGCACTGTCAGCTGTGGGACCTTATATAGACAGGTGTGTGTCTTTACAAATCATGTCCATCCATATTAAATTTACCACAGGTGGACTCGAATCAAGTTGTAGAAACATCTCAAGGATGATCAATGGACACAGGATGCACCTGAGCTCAATTTTGAGTCTCATAGCAAAGGGTCTGAATGCTTATGTAAATAAGGTATCTGTTTCATATTTTTAATACATTTGCAAAAAGTTATAAAAACCTGTTTTCGCTTTGTCATTACGGGGTATTGTGTGTAGATTGATAAGGGGACAACATATACAGTACCAGTCAAACGTTTGGACACAGCTACTCATTCAAAGGTTTTTCTTTATTTTTACTATTTTCTACATTAAAATCAGGCCTTCGTGGACAAATTGCTACAAAGAAACCACTACTAAAGGACACCAATGAGAAGAAGAGACTTGCTTTGGCCAAGAAACACGAGCAATGGACATTAGACCGATGGAAATATGCTTTCCAACTCATCCCAAACCATCTCAATTGGGTTGAGGTTGGGTGATTTTGGAGGCCAGGTCATCTGATGCAGCACTCCATCATTCTCCTTCTTGGTCAAAGAGCCCTTACACAGCCTCAAGGTGTGTTGGGTCATTGTCCTTTTGAAAAATAAATGATAGTCCCACTAAGCCCAAACCAGAAGGATGGCGTATTGCTGCAGAATGCTGTGGTAGCCATACTGGATAAGTGTGCCTTGAATTCTAAATAAATCACAGACAGTGTCACCAGCAAAGCACCCCCACACCATCACACCTCCTCCTCCATGCTTCACGGTGGGAACCACACATGGAGAGATCATCCGTTCACCTACTCTGCGTCTCACAAAGGCACAGTGTTTCGACTCAGGACAGACTCAGGACAGAACTAAGGACAGATTTCTACCGGTCTAATGTCCATTGATCGTGTTTCTTGGCCCAAGCAAGTGTCTTCTTCTTATTGGTAGAGGTTCTTATTATAGAGGATTCTTTGCAGCAATTCGACCATGAAGGCCTGATTCACGCAGTCTCCTCTGAACAGTTGATGTTGAGATGTGTCTGTTACTTGAACTCTTTGAAGCATGTATTTGGGCTGCAATTTCTGAGGCTGGTAAATCTAATGAACATATCCTCTGCAGCAGAGGTAACTCTGGGTCTTCCTTTCCTGTGGCAGTCCTCATGAGAGCCGGTTTCATCATAGTGCTTGATGTTTTTTGTGACTGCACTTGAAGAAACTTTAAAAGTTCTTGAAATCTTCTGCATTGACTGACCTTCATGTCTTAAAGTAATGATGGACTGCCGTTTGTCTTTGCTTATTTGAGCTGTTCTTGCCACAATATGGACTTGGTCTTTTACCAAATAAATAGGGCTATATTCTGTATACTACCCCTACCTTGTCACAACACAACTGATTGTCTCAAACACATTAAAGAAGGAAAGAAATTCCACAAATGAACTTTTAACAAAGCACACCTTTTAATTGAAATGCATTCCAGGTGACTACCTCATGAAGCTGGTTGAGAGAATGCCAAGAGTGTGCAAAGCTGTCATCAAGGCAAAGGGTGGCTACTTTGAAGAATCTCAAATATAAAATATATTTTGATTTGTTAAACACTTTTTTAGTTACTACATGATTCCATATGTGTTATTTCCTAGTTGTATGTCTTCACTATTATTCTACAAACCCTTGAATMAGTAGGTATGTCCAAAATGTTGACTTGTACTAATATTAATAATGGTGTGTATAGACAGTATGGACAGTATATAAATAGAAAAGGTGTGTAAAGCAGTAGTTACTGTATATAGGATGAGCCATGACTACAATACAGTACACTCAGTATACAAAACATTAAGAACACGCGCACTTTCCTTGACATATAGACTGACCAGGTGAATCCAGGTAAAAGATATGATCCCTTATTTATGTCACTTGTTAAATCCACTTCAAATCAGTATAGATGAAGGGGAGGAGACAGGTTAATGAAGGATTTTTAAGCCTTCAGACAATTGAGACAAGGATTGTGTATGAGTGCCATTCAGAGGGTGAATGGGCAAGGCACATTTTTTGTGTCCCTTTCAACAGGGTATGGTAGTAGGTGCCAGGCGCACTGGTTTGTGTGAAGAACTGCAACGCTGCTGGGTTTTTGACGTCAAACAGTTTCCCGTGTGTATCCAGAATGGTCATCTACCCAAAGGGCATCCAGCCAACTTGACACAACTGTGGAAAGCATTGGAGTCAACATGGGCCATCATCCCTGTAGAACGCTTTCAACACCTTGTAGAGTCCATGCCAAAACGAAGTGAGGCTGTTCTGAGGGCAATATCAGGAAGGTGCTCCTATTGTTTGGTATACTCAGTGTACATCCCAAGTTCAAGGCTGACGACTTTACATAACACGAAGTTAAGGCACTTCTACAGAATCCAAGTATATTTCCCACTGTCAAACTAAATACGAACATCAACAGATATTACTTTCACTGATGTATATCAATGAGTGCAAGTTGGAAGAATCCAAAGATTCAATTGCAATTGGTATGAATTCAGATCTCTAAAAGAGAGCAGTGTTTATCTTTCATGGGCTTAAGTGATTATAGTTTGTACTAGGCAGGGCTGTCAAACATTGCAATGGTAGAGCTGACGTATACAGTGGGACGACGTACCAATTCATTACAACCTACTCGTATTGGGAGAAAATAGCTCGCTCCCTAAGCACTTGTTCTCTGTTGTGCACTTGAACCAATTGTATTACCCATGCCATTACCCAGTAGCTGTAATCCTTCCTACATCCTCAAAAAGATGTACCTAAAATCTCATGCATACATGTTCGTGCACACTAAAACACACACAATTGACTGATCTTGAACTAAGCGGATTGAGACCACTAAAAAGAGAACTCATGTAGAACATGAGTGGTGCTTGTGCTAACCAGAATTACCTAAAGCCTCTTACTCAGTCAGAAACCCCCTTAGGCAAACATTGCCTATAGTACTGGGACCCCTGACTCAGACCACCCAGGGCTGTCCACATACAGTTAGCTATAAGGGAGTTTAATAAAGCTCACTCCCATCATGGAACAAAAGATGGAGACTTTCCTGCTTTTGCAATATCAGGCACTTATTCAGTTCATCAAACCATAGTCACAATTCATTCACTTCTAGAGTCCTACTCACACATACTGTAAGAAGCCAACATACGAAAATAAMACTTTCCTTGACCACAGCTCCTCTTTCAAATGTATGTAGCAAGCTAAAGCAAGCATGCACACTAGTCAGAATGTATTACAAACATTGTGATGCATGTAAATTGAGAATACAAAGCAAAAGAGCACAAGATAAATAATTATTCCAAGCAAAATTCTAAGCTGTCAACAATAGTTGGATGTTCCTAAAAACCAATTGCAGCAAATATTTGGTTCGGACACTGTTTTTAAACTTTTTAAAGCTGAAATCCACAGCGATGAAACTGCCACGTCCGTTTGTGATATTGCAAAAACAAAGACGTTACTTCAAACAACGAATACAGTTTTTTCCCTCGGATATCACTGCACAGCATTGCATGCGAGATAGAAAAGCAGAGTTTGTACTATGATTTTTTTTACCACGATGCTGGATACTAATTTCCTCAAAACAAAAACAATAACAAATGGACCTGCGACGACCAGTGGCGCTGTTTTGCCTATCGTGGATCTCAGCTTTAAGGTAAAAATACAGGATACTAATATCAACATTTTCTCTCGTGTTCTGGCATAAGTGAAAAGAAATAGTGCCTTGCACACACACTACCCATATTGCCATAACTATACACAGTTTTTTTGTACCTGAAACAGCCATTCCTAACTTTATTTACCTAATAAAACTTTGGCAAATCTTAGTGGACTGACATAAAGATTGTATACACATCCTAAAACATGGTTCATTAATGAACAAACCTCTTTGCCATTAGTTAACTCTTAGCACCAATGAGACCCTGAAAAACCAAAAGTTTGGTAGCTGAAGTCTACGCCCATTCATCGTGATTGGTCAACAGTAGAGAATCTTTAATTAAGTGTTTGTTGTCATTCAACGAGCGACGACAAGTTTTGAGGACTACGGTTCCGGTTCAGGAAAAAGATGGCGGAAGTGGATGCTGAGTTTGAATCAAGCAGCGCGTCAAGCAAAGTTGGTGAAGACGAATGTTCTGAATGGACAACAGTGGTCGGAAAAACTGGAACAAAAAGGAAATTGTTACACATATCCTCTACTCTAAAATTGGAGTGGAGGATATGTGTATGATTGATAATGAATCGCTTCTTGTTGGGATGTGTTTGTCGAGTAAAGATGGATATGTGGGGAACTCATTTCAGGTGTGGAAAATGCTGAAGATGCGCTGGGAAAAGTGAAAAGTGACCAGACTTATTTTGATGAAGAAAACTTCCTGGTGTGGTTGGTGCCCGGCGTCTGACCCGCTGGGTGAATGGAGAAAAATAATAAAGTCTGTCAGTCCTGTTGTTTTTTGATAAAGAGCAAATACCTACGCATGTGAAGCATGGTTTCGTCATATACGCTGTAAGAGCTTTTGTCCCCAAACCATTGTAGTGTAAGAATTGTGAAAGATTTGGCCGTGTTTCAAGTGTGTGCAGACGGACAGAGTATATTGAAGAACGGTGTTTAAAAGCAATTGTGGTGGGGTTCATGATCCTGAGTTCCTGGAGTGCCCTGTAACGATGAAGGAGATTGAGGTGGAAAAAGTTAGAGCGGTCAATTGAATCTCCTTTTCAATTGAACCTTTCTTTAACTAGGCAAGTAAGTTAAGAACAAATTCTTCTTTTACAATGACGGCCTACACCGGCCAAACACTGGGCCAATTGTGTGCCGCCCTATGGGACTACCGATCACGGCCGGGTTGTGATACAGCCCGGGATCGAACCAGGGTCTGTAGTGACGCCTCTAGCACTCGGGAGGCCATCTCCTATGTGGAGGCGATTAAAATAATTGAGAAAACAAGTAATGCTAGTGAAGATATGGTAGTGGACACACCACAGCCTGTAGTAAATGTTTGCTGCCAGTCAAAAGATACCCTGTTAGTTAAAAAGGTGGATTTCGTGGCGTTCATTGCCACAGTTATAAACTGTACGGCACAAGTCTCAAAGAGGTCTAAGAAACTTGACATTATTGTGGCTGCGGCAGAAAAGTTGTTGGAACTTAAGGATTTTACATCTGAAGACTTGCGAGGGGTACTGTCGCTGGAAGGCCCGCCCTCCCAGGTTCCCCTTGAACCTGTGTAGGGATCAGATCTGGTTGATTTTTTAACAGAAACGTTGTTTGATTTAGTTGATTTATTTATTTATTGGTAGTTTGGAAGTTTTTMGGGGGAATTTTGTTAKATTTTMGGGAATCCTGTTTCCATCCCGCACAGTAAGTAGAAGATATATARCATAGAAGAAGAGTTTTCATGCAATTTGTTTCACTTGAGAAGTACTGCACCAAACATCTTAGTTAGATGTTAAATTGTGCAACTAACTTCAACATTAATTACAGATTTCTTGATTATTTTTTTTGGAATAGTTCAGGCTATTTTGAGGAACTGTTATAGCTATGTTGTTGTACGGCGTCTCATGAGGGACAAACAGCAATTTGTATTTTTAAGGGAGTATGCAAGGCATAGACGTTCGCGTCGCCTAGCCGAGTTCTGCWAGGAGCAAACCGAACCTAGTATGCAGACTAGAGGTCGACCGATTGCAGACTAGAGGCATGGCCGATTAATAATCTGAGGCATTAATAATCTCAGACTAGAGGCATGGCCGGTAATCTGCCTTTTTGGACACCAATTATGGCCGATTACATTGCAATCCATGAGGAAACTGCGTGGCAGGCTGACCACCTGTTACGCGAGTGCAGCGTCAAAAGGACCTTGTGGCTGCAATGAGCCAAGGTAAGTTGCTAGCTGCATTAAACTTATCTTATAAAAAACAATCAATCTTCACATAATCACTAGTTAACTACACATGGTTGATGATATTACTAGGTTAACTAGCTTGTCCTGCGTTGCATATAATCAATGCAGTGCCTGTTCATTTATCATCGAATCACAGCCTAATTCAACTTCGGCTAACGGGTGATGATTTAACTTCTTGAGGGCAGGGGACAGCATTTTCACTTTCGGGAAAAATATCATCCCAAAATTCAACTGCTTGCTACTCATCCCCAGAATATAAGATATGCATATTATTAGTAGATTTGGATAGAAAACACTCTGAAGTTTCTAAAACTGTTTGAATCATGTCTGTGAGAATAACAGAACTTATGTAGCAGGCAAAACCCTGAGGACAAACCATTCAGAATTTGTATTTTTTTMATGTCACTGTCTTTTCAATTAGCTTTTTTAGAGACACCAGATTTCTAATGGACTTGCTTGCAGTTCCTACCGGTTCCARTGGATGTCACCAGTCCTTGGAAATCGGTTGAGGTTATTCCTTTGTGTAGTGAAGAAGTAGGGCTATCGTAAATGAGGGTGACATGAAATACATATTTTGAGAGAGTCACGTTACGAAAAAAGTTGCGTCAGATTGTTTTCTTTTTGTATTGAACACAGATCATCCCGTCTTCAAATTGATCGATTATTAACGTTTAAAAATACCTAACGTTGTATTACCAAAGTAGTTTGAAATGTTTTGGTAAAGTTTACATGTAACTTTTGATATATTTTGTAGTGACTTGGTGAAAGTTSGAAGCTGTGTTTTTCTGGATGAAACGGTCCAAATATATTGACATTTTGGATATATATCGACGGAATTAATCGAACAAAAGGACKATTTGTGATGTTTATGGGACATATTGGAGTGCCAACAAAAGAATTTCGTCAAAGGTAAGGCATGTTTTATATTTTATTTCTGCGTTTTGTGTCGTGCTTGCAGTGATGAAATATGCTTCTCTCTTTGTTTACTTTTGTGCTATCATCAGATAATAGCATCGTATGCTTTCACCGAAAAGCTTTTTTGAAATCTGACATGTTGGCTGGATTCAAAACGAGTGTAGCTTTAATTTGGTATCTTACATGTGTGATTTAATGAAAGTTAGATTCTTATATCATGTTATTTGAATATGGCGCGCTGTATTTTCCCTTTTCCCTGAAAAAAGCACATTCGTTGCACAAATGTACCTAACCATAAACATCAATGCCTTTCTTAAATCAATACACAGAAGTATATWTTTTTTAACTTGCATATTTAGTTAAAATAAATGCATGTTAGCAGGCAATATTAACTCGGGAAATTGTGTCACTTCTCTTGCATTCAGTGCAAGCAGAGTCAGGGTATATGCAACAGTTTGGGCCGTCTGGCTCATTGCGAACTGTGTTTCTTCCTAACAAAGACCGTAATTAGTTTGCCAGAATTTTACATAACTATGACATAACATTGAAGGTTGTGCAATGTAACAGCAATATTTACACTTAGGGTTGCCACCCGTTTGACAAAATACGGAGTGGTTCCGTATTTCACTGAAAGAATAAACGTCTTGTTTTCGAAATGATAGTTTCCGGATTTGACCATATTAATGACCAAAGGCTCGTATTTCTGTGTGTTTATTATAATTAAGTCTATGATTAGATATTTGATAGAGCAGTCTGACTGAGCGGTGGTAGGCAGCAGCAGGCTCGTAAGCATTTATTCAAACAGCACTTTACTGCGTTTGCGAGTAGCTCTTAGCAATGCTTGAGGCACAGCGCTGTTTATGACTTSAAGACTATCAACTCCCGAGATTAGGCTGGCAWTACTAAAGRGCCTATAAGAACATCCAATAGTCAAGGGTATATGAAATYCTATAGAGAGAAATAGTCGAAGCGTCACAATTCCTATAATAACTACAACCTAAAACTTCTTAACTGGGAATATTGAAGAACTGGGAATATTGAACCACCAGCTTTCATATGTTCTCATGTTCTGAGCGAGAAACTAAAACGTTAACTTTTTTACATGGCACATATTGCACTTTCTTCTCCAACACTGTGTTTTTGCATTATTTAAACGTGTTTCATTATTTATTTGAGACTAATTAGATTGTATTTATGTATTATATTAAGGTAAAATAAAAGGGTTCATTGTACCTTTATTTAACTAGGCAAGTCAGTTAAGAACAAATTCTTATTTTCAATGACGGCCTAGGAACAGTGGGTTAACTGCCTTGTTCAGGGGCAGAACGACAGATTTGTACTTTGTCAGCTCGGGGATTCGATCTTGCAACCTTTCGGTTACTAGACTAAACGCTCTAACCACTATTGTCATTATTAAAAATATATATAAAAATCGGCCGATTAATCGGTATCGGCTATTTTTGGTATCGGCGTTGAAAAATCATAATCGGTTGACCTCTAATGCAGACGCCTTAAGGCTTACAGTATGCCATCACTTGTCTATGTTAAAAAATAGCCTCTTGTCACTTGGGGCTACTCAAATCTTTAGTTCATACTGAGGTGTCACTTCAAACCACATCCAACCATTACTTACTGCACAATTAGATTATCAAACAGTTTGAAAGAAGAGTTTGGAGCTAAAAATACAGGTATGACAACATGGCATGCAGAAACATAATATCGAGCACAAAGTTGTATCTACCTACCAGCTCAAGAAAAGTATTCTCCAATGACCTGTACTCAGGAGAGCTCTTGTTGGACAGGTCCTCGGAAAACATCATGTTAGTGACTCGCAAACTAAAGAAAACCACCATCTCTTTGTCCTCTTCAGTAGTGGCCATTAAAGGGGTGCTCATGTGTCTGAGTCCGGGGGCTGCAGTGGACTCAAATGGACCTTCCAATCCACTGCCAAACTCATCCAGCGTATCCGCGGCTTCTGTACCGTCCGTTTCTACCTTTTCTACATCCTCCTGCATGTCAGAGTCATCAGCAGAGATATCCATGGCCGTCTCAAGTGGTTCCTGTTCTCGGGTGGTGTCCCCTCCTTCTGAAGGTCCATGGGCTATAGGGGGAAAAGATACCGAGGGGATTTCCTCAGGCTCTGCTTGGATGATGTCATCCTCCGATGGCATGGTTTGTGATTTTGTAGCAGTGGTGAATGTTCCGATGGATGCAGGTTCTACGTCTAGAGATGCTGTAGTGGTGATAATTAGATTTTCTCTGTCCAGTTGCTCCTCTAAAGCCGCCTCAGTAGTTGTGGGTCCTTTTAAAGAAAATCAAAAATATCAGAAAATGACATTCAAATCCATTTCAATCAAAAAGATTGAAATTGAAATCAAAAAATGCTCCCATAAATTTTGTCACTCGCGTTATAAGAGGAATGTTACCTTCATCTTCCTCAGGTTCAACAGTTGGGAGGGTTTCCTCATCTACAGCATCTTTCTCGGGAGGAAAGGGAGTAGTCAATTTTGTAGTAGGCTGTTTCATAACAGACGTTCTTGTAACTGGTGGCCAAACCCAAAGGTAGACTTCTGTCGCATCCACAGTTTCCTCTACATCAGGTGTCTCCTCAGTGGCAGGCTGTTCCGTAATGGCCGCCATTGTTGTTACTGGTGGCCAAACCCAAAGGTAGTCTTCTTCTGTCGCATCCACAGTCTCCTCTATATCAAGTGTCTCCTCTGTGCCATCCTCTGCAGGCTTCATGTTAATTGTCTCCTCAGTGGCATCCACAGTTTCCTCTAGCTCAATCATCTCCACTGGAGGCTCCTCTATGCCAAGTGTCTCATCTGTGGCCTCTTCATCAGCTGTCTCATCTCTAGCATCCACTACAGTCTCCTCTACTGCTTCTACTGAGGGAGGACCCTCACTAATATCCGCGGGGGGTGTATCTGGGGCTGAGGCAGTGGTAGCCTCAGCAGGAAGAACAATAACTGAGTCACTGAATGGGACAATGGTGTATTCCTCAGGCATGTCTGTAAAAGCCTCAAGATAGTCCTCTCCGACAGCAACTGTTGGGAAAAAACCTTCYGTGTGCCCGACTCCCTTCTCTGGCAAGGTTACCAAGGTTGTCGCTTCCAACTCCTCTCTTAGAGAAACAGTGGGATCTGAAGGGGGAAAATGAAAAGTTAGCATTCTCCTCAATGATTATATCCCAGTTGACCTGAGCTTTAAATGAAGCTTACCAGGTTCAAAACTGAGTGTATGTATTTCCACAGGCAGGGACGTCTTCACGCTTAAGGCCTTGGAAACCATATCTTTCAGTCTGTGTCCATTTGTGTAAACAACTGTCCTTGTTTTTGTGCCTGGTTCTATAGTYGAAACCGATTCTTCTTCATGGTCTTCTCCATTCGTCTCAAACACCACAGCATAGCGGACCGACACATCATCAGATCTGTCAACAAAGCAGAGCTTATATTGGAAAAATAGTATGTCTTTCTCGCAGTATTTCCTATCTTAGCATTTTAGCAGATATAGCAAAGACCAAAGTTTGAAATACCTCTGGCTAATATAACACTGCTTTGTTTTTCCTTTGCTAATGACATATACAGTACACTCTCTGAGCAGTGATGCTATGACTCACTTCTTAGTACTTTCACATTTCCTTGAGCAACCTACCGAAATTCAACCAACCGAAATCCCAAAACACGAAGATTTTTGAACCCAGGAAGTTTGTCAAAAACGTGAACCATCTGTGGAAAAGAGAGACATCTGATGGTTATGTTTAGCATTCTCTCTGGGGCAGTAATCACTCTAAACAAAATAACATCACGCAACTGGAAACGGTGTAGCCAACACAGAGAAAAAGCAAACACAAATAAGTGGCATGCAGTATAATGTACACTGAGTGTACAAAACATTAAGAACACCTTCCTAATATTGAGTTGCACCCCCCCTTTTGCTCTCAGAACAGCCTCAATTCGTAGGGGCATGGACGACAAGGTGTCAAAAGCGTTCCACAGGGATGCTGGCCCATGTTGACTCCAATGCTTCCCACAGTTGTGTCAAGTTGGCTGGATGTCCTTTGGGTGGTGGACCATTCTTCACACACACGGGAAATTGTTGAGTGTGAAAAACTCAGCAGCATTGCAGTTCTTGACCCACTCAAACTGTTGTSCCTGGCACCTACTAACATACCCCGTTCAAATGCAATTACATTTTTTATCTTGCCCATTCACTCTCTGAATGGCACACATAAAAATCCTTCTTTAACCTGTCTCCTCCCCTTCATCTACACTGATTGAAGTGGATTTAACAAGTGACATCAATAAGGGATCATAGCTTTTACCTGGATTCACCTGGTCAGTCTATGTCATGGAAAGAGCAGGTGTTCCTAATTTTTTGTACACTCAGTATAGATTTGTCACTGTAGAATCCTCTATGCGCTCTCAGGCTTTTGTGAATTTCTGCTTTATCTGGAAGGGCTGCATTTTCTCTAGGAATCATTCATGAGGTGTACACACTTTATCTTTCTGGGGTTACAAATCCAATGCAGTCTTTTGATGTTGCCCAATACATTGCTGGCTTTACCCTTTGTCTACCTTTTATCATAAGCTCCTTTAAAGCACAAGCTCATTTGGGATGTTATTGCACATTTCCACTGAGAATTTACCCCAGTGTTTTACCCTAAAGGCTCAGACTRTTCTATTTCCATCAAACCCGGCCTGGACCCGTGTCTCACTGGGCCATGGCTCCGACGGACCTGCTCTGACTTGGAGCCAAACACTGGCAAGTCTAGATGGAAAATCACCATTAGTATTGCTAGACTAGCAAAAGGCAGTCATTCAACCTGGACTCAGGGGTAGACGTAACATAGTAAACGGAAATCCATGACACTCCAATTAGTATATGTTATGTTTTGTATGGTATGTATTCATTTGTGGATATCCATTATCCATATTAGCTCGGTAGCTAATGCTAACATTAGGTAGGTGCTTAACGTTAGCTAGCCTAGGTGGTTAATGTTACCTAGGCTAGTAATTAGAAGTTAGGGTTAAGGTTAGGGTTAGGAGTAAGGTTAAAAGGGTTAAGGTTAGGGAAAGGGTTAGCTAACATGCTAAGTAGTCCCCAGGTTCGATCCCAGGCTGTATCACAGCCAGCCGCAACCGGGAGACCCATGAGACGGTACACAATTGGCCCAGCGTCGTCCGGGTTAGGGAAGAGTTTGGCCGGCCGGGATTTCCTTGTCCCATCGCGCTCTAGRGACTCCTTGTGGCGGGCCGGGTGCCTGCAACTGACTTCAGTCGCCAATTGGATGACACATTGCTGCGGCTGGCTTCTGCGTTAAGTGAACAGTGTTTCAAGTAGCAGTGCGGCTTGGCAGGGTTGTGTTTTGGAGTACGCATGGCTTTCAACCTTCGCATCCCGATTCAGTAGGGGAGTTGCTGCGATGGGACAAGACTGTAACTACCAACTGGATATCACGAAAATTGCGGTGAAAAGGGGGTAAAAGTACATTTTAAAAAACAAAAAGTATTAAGTAGTTGCAAATTAGTTAAATGCTTAAGTTGTCCATAATGTGATTTGAACACGCAACCTTTGGGTTGCTAGACGTTCGCAGTTACAGTTGAGGTCGGAAGTTTACATACACTTAGGTTGGAGTCATTAAAAATCGGTTTTCAACCACTCCACAAATTTTTTGCTAACAAACTATAGTTTTGGCAAGTCGGTTAGGACATCTACTTTGTGCATGACACAAGTCATTTTTCCAACAATTGTTTACAGGCAGATTATTTCACTTATAATTCACTGTATCACAATTCCAGTGGATCAGAAGTTTACATACACAAAGTTGACTGTGCCTTTAAACAGCTTGGAAAATTCCAGAAAATGATGTCATGGCTTTAGAAACTTCTGATAGGCTAATTGACATCATTTGAGTCAATTGGAGGTGTACCTGTGTATGTATTTCAAGGCCTACCATCAAACGCAGTGCCTCTTTGCTTGACATCATGAGAAAGTTAAAAGAAATCAGCCAAGACCTCAGAAAAGAATTGTAGACCTCCACAAGTCTGGTTTATCCTTGGGAGCAATTTCCAAACGCCTGAAGGTACCACGTTCATCTGTACAAACAATAGTACGCAAGTATAAACACCATGGGATGACGCAGCCGTCATACCGCTCAGGAAGGAGACGCATTCTGTCTCCTAAAGATGAACATACTATGGTGTGAAAAGTGCAAATCAATCCCAGAACAGCAAAGGAGTTTGAAGATGCTGGAGATGCTGGAGGAAACAGGAACAAAAGTATCTATATCCACAGTAAAACGAGTTCTATATCGACATAACCTGAAAGGCTGCTCAGCAAGGAAGAAGCCACTGCTCCAAAACCGCCAGAAAAAAAACAGACAACGGTTTGCAACTGCACATGGGGACAAAGATCGTACTTTTTGGAGAAATGTCCTCTGGTCTGATGAAACAAAATAGAACTGTTTGGCCATAATGACCATCGTTATTTTTGGAGGAAAAAGGGGTAGGCTTGCAAGCCGAAGAACACAATCCCAACCGTGAACCACGGGGGTGGCAGCATCATGTTGTGGGGGTGCTTTGCTGCAGGATGGACTGGTGCACTTCACAAAATAGATGGCATCATGAGGAAGGACAATTCTGTGGATATATTGAAGCAACATCTCAAGACATCAGTCAGGAAGTTAAAGCTTGGTTGCAAATGGGTCTTCCAAAATGACAATGACCCCAAGCATACTTCCAAAGTTGTGGCAAAATGGCTTAAGGACAACAAAGTCAAGGTATTGGAGTGGCCATCACAAAGCCCTGACCTCAATCCTATAGAGAATGTGTGGCAGAACTGAAAAAGCGTGTGCGAATTAGGAGTCCTACAAACCTGACTCAGTTACACTAGCTCTGTCAGGAGGAATGGGCCAAAATTCACCCAACMTATTGTGGGAAGCTTGTGGAAGGCTGCACGAAACATTTGACCCAAGTTAAACAATTTAAAGGCAATGCTACCAAATACTAATTGAGTGTATGTAAACTTCTGACCCACTGAGAATGTGATGAAAGAAATAAAAGCTGAAATAAATCATTCTCTCTACCATTATTCTGACATTTCACATTCTTAAAATAAAAAATATCCTAACTGACCTAAGAAAGGGAATTTTTACTAGATTAAATGTCAGGAATTGTGAAAAACTGAGTTTAAATGTATTTGGCTAAGGTGTATGTAGACTTCTGACTTCAACTGTATATATTTTGTTTTATTTATTTAACTAGGCAAGTCAGTTAAGATCAAATTCTTATTTTACAATGACAGCCAACCCGGCCAAACCCTCCCCGGACGACGCTGGGCCAAATGTTRGCCGCCCTATGGGACTCCCGATCACGGCCGGTTGTGATACAYTGCCTTAGACTGCTGCGCCACTCGGGAGTATACAGTGAGGGATTGTAAGGATTGTCCCACACAAGGCCTAACTAATTTCCGGCCAACAGTTCTTTCAATGAAAGTATTATCTTAAGAGTGTGATATCATTTTTTTTTTMAAAGACAAGGATGGCGGAAGTACGGGTGCGGCGGGACACGCCATGTTTTGCGCACCTTTGAAGTTCAGATGGGCAAATGGAATAGTAACTGAAATCTGGACACTGATTSTACTGTATGCCTATAACATATAACATGTAGCCAATTATAATGTTAACTAAAATGGTATACCAAATGTTAATTTTGTCTCGGGATCAGGAGTGGAGAAATATGATTTGTTTCTTTCAGCATTTCTTGAGAGAATGCAAATGCGCAGGTAGGGACCGCAAACCTTTTCATAGATTGACACTGTTACATAAAAGCTGACAGTATTTCAACCACATAAATGCATCCAAGAGCGACTGAAATCTTATCAGAAACATGTTTGATTGTTTTCACAGCTTTTAATTTCCTTAAAACTGGTCAAACTGATGTCATTTCGACATTTTGTATAGGAAGAATGTTGCGTTTTCTCCCCGGGCCCCTAAACATCCTCGTTCCACGAGAGAAGCAGAAATAAATGTCCCTGCCTTCAGAGTCAAATTTTTACACATGAATGGAATGTCTTCATAATCTAACACACCAGCTACGAAACCCGATTCATCTCTGAGACACAAGATCTATGTTAGCCCATTGAGCTAGAGCCTAGGCATTAGCTCTGGGAGCTAAAATGAGTTGACAGGTCTCAGTCGAGTCAAGGTTATTAATCGTGCGAATGTAGTTCACTAAACCCATCTCTGCAATAAAGGCTCATTTACTTGTTCATTCTCAAAGGTCCAATACAGTTGTTTTTATCTCAATATCYAATCATTTCTGGGTAACAATTAAGTACCTTACTGTGATTGTTTTCAATTAAAAAGGTTAAAAAAAATAAAAATAGCTTCTTAGCAAAAAGCAATATCTCAAGCAAGAATTTAGCTAGGACAACTTGGGAGTGGTCTTAGTGGGGAGGGGAAAACTGAAAACGAGCTGTTATAGGTAGATAGGTTTGGAACTGTTTCTTATTGGTCTAATAACTAATTTACCACCTGGTGATGTCACCAGGCAGGCCTATACTCCATCCCACCAAAAACAGGCAGAAATMTCATGCCGTCTTTTCAAACAGCTCTTACACTGTTATGTTTACACCCGCTCCCCCTCTCCAGCACTCGACGTAGCCAGTTGTCTCATCATTACGCACACCTGTCACCATCGTTACATGCACCTGTGCCTCATGACACTCACCTGGACTCCTTCACCTTCCTGATTACCTCCCCTATATCTGTCACTCCCCTTGGTTCTTTCCTCAGGCGTTATTGACTCTGTTTCTGTTTCATTTCTGTACGCTTTTCGTGTTTCTTGTTTTGTACTATGTTCTATTTATTATTACATTTGCACTCTCTGTACTTGCTTCCCGACTCCCAGTGTTCACGTTACGTACACTGAAACTGCATTATCATAATCTTCACAATTTMACAGTATTATTCCAACCTTATAGTGTGGAAATATGTATAAAACTTAGGAAAATCAAGTCTTTGACTGCACTGGGCCTTTAAGAATTTTCCTCTCAGTTCTCCTCACCGTATCATGGAGATCTTGTGTGATGTCATGGTACTGGGGAGCTGCAGGGTCACTCAGAACAAGTTCACTGTAGCCAGGGTCTGCTATGGTGACACTGAACTCCACTATCTGCTCCTCAATAATCGCCTCCTCTGGTACAATGTTAGGAATGTCTGTTATCTGTGGTAAGCAAAAGCAGCAATGTCATTTTCAATGGCCATCAATGTTAGCTTTCAATCAAGATTATAAAGTCAAGGCAAGGTAGCCCTCAGAAAATATGATTAAACTTACCTCCTTTGCTTCAGTCGGAATGATACACGGTTCTGATGGAGTTTTCGAGCCTACAAAGTGAGCATTGTGCATTCATTCAGGAATTTTGCATTATTACTTTTAGCAT
Source organism: Salvelinus sp. IW2-2015 (assembly GCF_002910315.2). Lineage (NCBI taxonomy): Eukaryota > Metazoa > Chordata > Actinopteri > Salmoniformes > Salmonidae > Salvelinus > Salvelinus sp. IW2-2015. Next base: position 3,797,274 of record NW_019942514.1, on the reverse strand, counting down.
ACMGCATTGATGGATGTGGAGTACTTACATTTCTCAATCTCAGTTCCTCCAGCTGTTGATACTTCAACCCTGGAAATCAAAAATACATGTTTTGCAACCATTCAAATGTCAAGCTTTAAAGTCTCACACACAAGTTCAGTGAAATGCCTTTCTTGCAAGCTTTAAACCCAACAATGCAGAAATCAATAACAGTGTAATACAAAAAATAACATAAGGTAGAACAAAAAAAATAAAAAAATAAGAAGAACACAAAAATGTAAGTACAGGGTCAGTCAGTTCCAGTACCATATTTACAATGTGCAGGGATACTGGAGTGATAGAGGTAGGTAGATACAGTGCCTTCAGAAAGTATTTATACCCCATGACTTATTCCACATTTTGTTGTGTTACAAACTGAATTTAAAATGGATTAAACAATACCSCATAATGACAAAGTGAAAACACGTTTTATTCAATTTTAGAACATTTCTTGAAAATGAACTACAAAAATACCWAATTTACATAAGTATTCACACCCCTTAGTCAATAAATGTTAGAATCACCTTTGGCAGRGAGTACAGCTGTGAGTATTTCTGGGTAAGTTACTAAGAGCTTTGCACACCTAGATTGTACAATATTRTCTAATTATTTTCCAAATTCTTCAAGCTCTGATCTTTTGCTAAACAGCCATTTTCAGGTCTTGCCATTGATTTTCAAGCAGATTTAAGTCAAAACTGTAACTCAGCCACACGGGAACATTCACTGTCTTCTTGGTAAGCAACTCAAGTGTAGATTTGGCATTGTGTTTTAGGTTATTGTCGTGCTGAAAGGTGAATTAATCTCCCAGTGTCTGGTGGAAAGTAGACTCAACCAGGTTTTCCTCTAGGATTTTGCCTGTGCTTAGCTCCATTCCGTTTATTTTTTATCCTGAAAATCTCCCCAGTCCCCAGTCCCAATCCATACCCACAACAAATGATGTAGTCACCACAATGCTTGAAAATAGGGTGAGTGGTACTAGTAATGTGTTGTATTGGATTTGCACKAAACATAACACTTTGTGTCTAGGACAAAAAGGGAATTGCTTTCCCACATTTTGTGCAATATTACTTTGGTGCAGTGTTTCCCAAACTCGGTCCTCAGGACCCCAAGGGATGCATGTTTTGGTTTTTACCATAACATTACACAGCTGATTGAAATTGTCAAAGCTTGATGATTAGTTGATTATGTGAATCAGCTGTGTAGTGCTAGGGCAAAATCCAAAATGTGCATCCCTTGGGGTCCCGAGGACCAAGTTTGGGAAACCCTGCTTTAGTGCCTTGTTGCAAACAGGATGCATGTTTAGGAATATTTTTATTCTGAACAAGCTTCCTTCTTTTCACTGTGTCAATTAGGTTAATTGTGGAGTAGCTACAATGATGTTACGCCATCCTCTGTTTTCTCCTARCACTGCCATTAAACTCTGTAACTGTTTTAAAGTCACCATTGGCCTCATAGTGAAATCACTGAGCAGTTTCCTTCCTCTCTGGCAACTGAGTTAAGAAGGACGCCTGTATCTTTATAGTGACTGGGTGTATTGATACACCATCCAAAGTGTAATTAATACCATGCTCAAAAGGGATGTTCAATGTTTGCTTTTTTACCCATCTKCCAATAGGTGCCCTTCTTTGCGAGTCATTGGAAAACCTCTCTGGTCTTTGTGGTTGAATCTGTATTTCAAATGCACTGCTCYACTGAGGGACTTTACAGATAACTTTATGTGTGGGTCACAGAGATGAGGTAGTCATTCAAAAATAATGTTAAACACTGGCTAAATTTCCAATCTGGCCCTCAAACCATCACGGTCACCTAATAATCCCCAGTTTACAATTGGCTCATTCATCCCCCTCTTCTCCCCTGTAACTATTCCCCYGGTTGTTGCTGTAAATGAAAACGTGTTCTCAGTCAACTTACCTGGTAAAATAACGGGYAAAAAATWATAATAATTATTGCACACAGAGGAAGTCCATTAAAGTTATTATGTGATTTGTTAAGCAACTTTTTACTCCTGATTGTATTTATGCTTGCCATAACAAAAGGGTTGAGTACTTTTTGACTCAAGTCTTTTCAGATTTAATATTTTTTTTTTTTTTTTTACATTTTGAAAAACATAATTTCACTTTGAAATTATGGGTTATTGTGTGTAGGCCTATGACGAAATGTAATCAATTTTAAATTCAGGCTGCAACACAACAAAATGTGGAAAAAGTCAAGGGGTGTTGATACTTTCTGAAGGCACTGTATGGAAAGAGTCATTTGTTACAAAACACCAAAAAGTGTCATGACATTCAGCGATTGTCATTAGGTCTACACTTGATCAATGCGTCTCGCTGATGAAATTACTTTTTTATGTCGAAACAAAAGTTGAGAGAAGGGGCTGAAATACGGGATTGTACAGCYATGACAAGCACAGTCACATTATTATAATTTTTTWAAACCATGACACAGAGYTGAGGGTGTTCGTTTAATTTAGAATAAGCTTTCATTTTCATATTTACCACTGTAGCAGTACAAATTGCACTCTCAACAAATAGGAGAGTGGTTAAATTAGCATTATTTAGAGAGCACTTCCTCCCTCACTATCCCCCCTTCCCCCTTCCTTCCAATATGGTTGTATGTTAAATCAGGCCACCAGATGTACAGACTCCATCAGTTTAGGAAGCTGAGGAGGGTAATTTGAGTTTATCTGTTCTTGCCCTCTACCAATTGTGCTTGCTGAAACAGCAAGTGAGAGTGTTTTTGGTCTTGATGACATTTTACCATTAGAATTGAAACCTTTATGAACAGCTCTTTGGAAAGGCTTGTCTAGTCTCTGGAGTTGTAGATGGTTGCCAGCCATTTTAGAAGTTTTCAAACCAAAAATATCTGTGGGGTATGAAACATTCATTAGAGATTTTCTTACTATGTATTTTGTTTTTCAACACCCATATTAAATTAGAATTCAAGTGATAGAAAGAGGTCGTTGGTTGAACATTTATGAGGGAAAGGAGTTGAACACCCGTTTCAAATAAACGTTGCAGGCCCACTTCTTGTAATCTCTATAAACAATATTTAACATTTCTCCAACCTTTTATCTACCTACCTTTGTTGCTGGATCTTCTCCTGTTCAGCAACTCTCTGAAAACKAAACAAACATACAAATTCAAAATATTCATCATAAAATGTTATTACATCTTAATGACTTATCACAGCCAATCGTTGTGCTATTAACCCTCCATGTTCCCCTTATTACTGTGATGCATGCAGGTTTTAATACTCACTGTGGCCACCATGTCAATGTGTTCCTGGGTACTGCTGAAGTTTCTTGCCACCTCATCCAGACAGAGAGAGTCATGCTGGCAGGCATAAGTCCAATGCTTGTACTCCTCTGAATTAGGAACCCTATCCAGGAATATGTGGAAGGCTTCCCATATCGCCTCCTGACAGACTAAATAAATATTAAAGCATGTCAGAATTGCTGAATTAAGATGTGTGTGTCCGTGTGGGAACAACTAAGCTTATAGAGTAAATGGCAATCCAATGTAATGTATTCACAATCMCATTACTTTATGCATGTACGACAATACACAGAAATTGATTCATCATGATCGAGGTTTGAGTAAACTATTTGTTCAAATCAAATCAAATTGTATTTGTCACATCCGCCGATAACAACAGGTGTAGACCTTACAGTGAAATGATTACTTACAAGCCCTTAACCAACAATTCCGTTTTAAGAAAATACCTAAAAAGAGTCATATGTACATGTTGTTAGGGGGGGCCAATGCAAATAGTCTGGGTAGCCATTTGATTAGATGTTCAGGAGTCTTATGGCTTGGGGGTAGAAGCTGTTTAGAAGCCTCTTGAACCCAGACTTGGCGCTCCGGTACTGCTTGCCGTGCGGTAGCAGAGAGAACAGTCTATGACTAGGGTGGCTGCAGTTTTTGACAATTGTTGGGCATTCCTCTAAAACCACCTGGTATAGAGGTCCTGGATGGCAGGAAGCTTGGCCCCAGTGATGTACTGGGCTGTACCCACTACCCGCTGTAGTGCCTTGCGGTCGGAGGCCGAGCAGTTGCCATATCAGGCAGTGATGCAACCGGTCAGGATGCTCTCGATGGTGCAGCTGTAGAACCTTTTGAGGATCTGAGGGACCCATGCCAAATCTTTTCAGTCTCCTGAGGGGGAATAGGTTTTGTTGAGCACACTTCACGACTGTCTTGGTGTGCTTGGACCATGTTCGTTTGTTGGTGATGTGGATGTACAGCCACGTCGATGAGAATGGGGGCGTGCTCGGTCCTCCTTTTCCTGTAGTCCACAATCATCTCCTTTGTCTTGATCACGTCGAGGGAGAGGTTGTTGTCCTTGCACCACACGGTCAGGTCTCTGACCTCCTCCCTATAGGCTTTCTTGTTGTTGTCGGTGATCAGGCCTACCACTGTTGTGTCATCGGCAAACTTAATGGTGGTGTTGGAGTCGTGCCTAGCCGTGCCGTCATGAGTGAACAGGGAGTACAGGAGGGGACTGAGCACGCACCCCTGAGGGGATCGTGTTGAGGATCAGCGTGGCGGCTGTGTTGTTACCTACCCTTACCACCTGGGGGTGGCACGTCAGGAAGTCCAGGATCTATTTGCAGAGGGAGATGTTTAGTTCCAGGGTTCTTAGCTTAGTGATGAGCTTTGAGGGCACTATGGGGTTGAATACTGAGCTGTAGTCAATGAATAGCATTCTCACATAGGTGTTCCTTTTGTCCAGGTGTGAAAGGGCAGTGTGGATTGCATAGGAGATTGCATCATCTGTGGATCTGTTGGGCGGTATGCAAATTGGAGTGAGTCTAGGTTTTTTGGATAATGGTGTTGATGTGAGCCATGACCAGCCTTTCAAAGCACTTCATGGCTACAGACGTGAGTGCTACAGGTCAGTAGTCATTTAGGCAGGTTACCTTAGTGTCCTTGGGCACAGGTACTACGATGGTCTGCTTGAAACATGTTGGTATTACAGACTCAGACAGAGAGATGTTGAAAATGTCAGTGAAGACACTTGCCAGTTGGTCAGCACATTCTCGGAGTACACGTCCTGGTAATCCGTCTGGCCCTGCGGCCTTGTGAATTTTGACCTGTTTAAAGGTCTTACTCACATCGGCTGTGGAGAGCTTGATCACACAGTCATCCGGAACAGCTCTCCTGCATGTTTCAGTGTTACTTACCTAGATTTTATTTAGCTCGCCTGGTAGGCTCGTGTCACTGGGCAGCTCTCGGCGGTGCTTCCCTTTGTAGTCTGTAATAGTTTGCAAGCCATGCCACATCCAACGAGCGTTGGAGCTAGTGTAGTATGATTCGATCTTAGTCCTGCATTTACGCTTTGCCTGTTTGATGGTTTGCCGGAGGGTCGAGCAGGATTTTTATAAGCTTCCGGGTTAGAGTACTGCTCCTTGAAAGCGGCAGTGCGGATGTTGCCTGTAATCCATGGCTTCTGGTTGGGGTATGTACGTATAGTCACTGTGGGGACGACGTCATCGATGCACTTATTGATGAAGACAGTGACTGATGTGGTGTACCCCTCAATGCCATCGGAAGAATCCCGGAACATATTCCATTCTGTGCTAGTCACTTTAGATATTGAAACCCAATGCTGGTATGAAATGTACTCGTCCCTGATGTTTGGGAATNAAGAATCCCGGAACATATTCCATTCTGTGCTAGTCACTTTAGATATTGAAACCCAATGCTGGTATGAAATGTACTCGTCCCTGATGTTTGGGAATGTTAGAAACATTAATCAAAAAAGCCCTAACACTTTTTATGATTTATTTACCTCTGTTATGAGGAGCACTGTTGAATTATCCAATATGTTTATGCCTGGGGGAAGTTCTCTTACATTTCCATTTCATAGAGTGAAGTTATTATTTCCACAGCATATTTACTGTTTGAATACCCTCACCTTAATGTAACTCAGTCCCTGAATATAAGTGAACACCTACAGTATTTTATATTTTTCAAGTTGAACTTCTCTCAGTTTGTAAAGTCTCAACCATGAAAACTTCCAAGCCAGCAATTATTTATTAAATTGTGACAAAGATTTTCTGTTTGATTAACTGCTTTATCTCTCTCTTGAAGGAAACAGTTCGGAGCCACTGTTTTTGGAATAGCTTAATCACCCCACTGTCTAAAGGTGTCCCATGACTCTGAATACTGTAAGGTTTTACAAGCTCACAGCAAAGTGTGGCACAATAGGGTGTGTTTATATCATAGAATTAGGAATTASAATATGGACATGAACCTTCTTCTGYCGGTATTAAGGTCAGCCATTTTGTTAAGGGAGTTGGTGCTCAGCCAGTGCTGTGATAAGATATTGTGTAAAACAATGAATTTGAAGATTATCTGCAGGGTATGTTTGTTTGCAATTRTTTATTATTATTAACTGTCAATATCCCAACATTCCATACAAACAATGCAGTCCATTCACTGGCTGAAATCAGTTTATGATAGGCAACAAGTACTGATATTGTATCAAGTAATAACTGTTTACATATACAGTATTTTAGAGGCTATTTATACAGACAATTGGTATAAAACCTGTGTAAAATATATTTATAAATATATGACAATATTTAAGGTTGGCAATAATTCCATTACACAATTTCTGATATATCYCATGCCTTACTTTTATTTCCCTGTGTAAGTAAAAGCAGGAKATGCATCACATATGCCTCTACTGGTTAGTTAAGGGCTTGTAAGTAAGCATTTCACTGTAAGGTCTGCACCTGTTGTATTCGGTGCGTGTGACAAATACAATTTGATTTGATTTGATATGACTCTTCTGCCATTCATTGCAATTAGACTGGGTTGGATTTCTCCCTGTGTCATGTCCTGACCATAGAAAGCCTTTAATTTCTATGGTAGAGTAGGTCAGGGCGTGACTAGGGGTTTAGTCTAGTTTATATTTTCTATGTGGGGTTCTGGTTTGTTTTTTCTATGTTGGTGTTGTAGTATGATTCCCAATTAGAGGCAGCTGGCTATCGTTGTCTCTAATTGGGGATCATACTTAAGTAGCATTTTTTCCACCTGTGGGTTATGGGATATTGTTTATGTTTAGTTGCATTGTCGTCACGGTTCGTTTATTCTTTATTGTTTCAATTTCTCTAATAAAATATGTGGAACTCTACGTATGCTGAGCCTTGGTCCGACCATTATTACGAACAACATGACACCCTGACCACAATGGCTGCCATTTTCACCCCATTCTGGATCTGAGGGTTTATAACGTAGCCCCTCTAGTAATTTAATAGGATCTCTAAGGTTTATATGTTCCTGTTCCCAGTAGATCTTCACCCTCAATATATGCCATTTAGCAGACACTTTTGTCCAAAGCAARTTACAGTGAGGGAATACATTTTTAGTATGTGACCCCAGTGGGAATTGAAGTATTGACGTTGGCATTGCTAGGACCATGTCCTTACCTCTGAGTTTGTAGTAGGCCCGGTGGCTGGAGATGACCGCCTTTACGTTCTCTTGAGGACATACTTTCACCCCAGTGGTGAAGAACGTAGACCTCTTCGTCCGGTGTCTGTCCTGGTCCTGTCTCGTTTTAACATGGGCGGTGTGTTTGATTGGCCTTACACTATCCAGGAAATGTCTGTATTTGACATCTCGGATTCCAGACAAATCTTGGACCTGTAGGTCTGCAACAAAAAAGACAGATATAAGAAATGGTTATCTTAACCATATATTTKTATTTTTATATTTTTGTCCAAATATACCTAAATATAGTATTACATTGGTCATTTTATAATATAAATGTAGAATATGTATACTGCTTACTTTCCCAAATAGTATGTAAGGTCTAACCATAGAGAATGATAGAGATATCATCTTTATATACGTTGCCTTCAGAAAGTAATCATACTCCTTGTAACGATCGTTGTTTGAAGGATTGGACCAAGGTGCAGCGTGGAAGGCGTTCATKATTTMTATTAATGTGAACSAGCAACAAAACAWTAAWGAGTAACAAAACGAAACGTACAGCTTTGTAGGGCTAACAAGCAACAATACAAAATCAAGATCCCACAAACAACAGGTGGGAAAAGGCTGCCTAAATATGATCCCCAATCAGAGACAACGAAAGACAGCTGCCTCTGATTGGGAACCATACCAGGCCAACATAGAAATATACAAACTAGAGTACCCACCCATGTCACACCCTGACCTAACCAAAATAGAGAATWAAAAGGCTCTCTAAGGTCAGGGCGTGACACTCCTTGACTTATTCCACATTTTGTTGTGTTACAACCTGAATTCAAAATGTATTAAATATATWTTTTTTCAAACCCATAWACTCACAGAATGACAAAGTGAAAACAYGTTTTTTWAAACTTTTGCAAATKTATGGAAAATGAAATKCAGAAATATCAAATTTAAATAAYTATTCACATGCCTGAGTCAGTAAATGTTACAATCARCTTTGGCAGTGATTACAGCTGTGATTACAGTAGGTGTGTTRTGGTGACCGTATTACCACCACACCAGCGGTCACGKGTCATGATGGCAGTCAAATWCGRGTGACGTTTTAGTCACGGTAATTAGGCTTCTCCAAGCTCTGAAGCTGCTGATGGTCATTAGTAGCCTACCAAATGTACTAGCTGCCTGATACTCAGCACTCTATTGTCCCTCTAATCACTCTGACATCAATAAAAATGTAATTCGAAAATCTAATCAAACGCTTCATGGGAGTACATGAGCTCATGTTGCGCAAGATTTCTATGGACTATACAATTGCGTGAGAAAACAGAGTTTTGATGGCCTCTATTAAAAGAAGAGGCCTACTTATTACATTTCTCAACTCCTTCTAATATTAGCACATCGCTTCTCTTTACAACAGGAGTATAGCCTACCTGGCTGGCAAGAAAATTAACCACAGAAAAGCATCCTTGGCTGGCTAAGAAAATTAACCACAAGAAAGCATCCTCCATTCGCTTTTTAAGTGCAATAATGACATGTATTTTCCCCTGCCCATTCAAATTTTTAAATCAACAAATGTATTTACGTATACTAAGTAGTTATAATATTAAATCAAGAATAGGTCTGGGTGATAATGGGTGATAATATTCGCTATCACTTGTGAATGATATATTTTACTGTGAATGATGCCCAGTTTGTGGGTCAACTTCGCGTCTGTTGCTTTTAAAGGTTTTTTGATTCTATGGTTGTAATTAATTTGGGATCTATCGCCATCCCACAACTGTCCCAGACTATGTTTGGAATATTTTTTTCTCGCACAGAATAGAATAGGTCAACTTTTGTGCTATGGGGGATAGTAGATTGATAGGCTAGTGCTTTGCTGTTCATTAGGTCTACTCATCTTGTTGGCTGACGAAAAAGAAAATGTGGGACAGTTCTTCCAACATCTTCAATATGCGCCTTGGAATTCGACAAGGATAAAACACATAGCCCAATGTTTGTATCACAACTAAAGTTGCATAAATAATTAAGCATATAGGAGACATGTTCTTTGTTAACCGCTCAATACAGGCATAGCCAGATCAGGTTCTAACATCAGGGCCTAAGGACAACTCAGAGTATGCTATTTGTTCTTCATATTTTTTTTCTTCATATCAGTTCTTAGACCTGCTCAAAATGAATAATGATTTATTTGTGTGGTGTAGGCTATATTACATGGATTTACTAGACTTTTTAAAATGTAAATGTTCCAAAGGTCTGCATCATGTTTGTTGGCTATGCATGGAGCCAGGAGATGCTAAATGTGTTTATGTTAATTCACGGTTAATACCGTGAGACCGGAAGTTATTTGCTTGACAATCAATCGACTGACAAAATTTCAGACCGCACACAGCCCTAGCTGTGAGTCTTTTTGGGTAAGTCTCTAGAGCTTTTGCACACCTGGGTTGTACAATATTCAATATTTCAAGCAGATGCAAGTCAAAACTGTAACTCGGCCACTCAGGAACATTCACTGTGTCTTCGGTAAGCAACTGCAGTGTAGATTTGGCCTTGTGTCTTATGTTATTGTCCTGCTGAATGATGAAATAGCCACCCTTTGCTTGATGACAACTTTGCACACTCTTGGCATTTTCTCAACCAGCTACATGAGGTAGTCACCTGGAATGCATTTCAATTAACAGGTGTGCCTTCTTAAGAAGGAATTTCTTTCCTTCTTAATGCGTTTAAGGAAATCAGTTGTAATGTGACAAGGTAGGGGTGTATACAGAAGATACCTTATTTGGTAAATACAAGTCCATATTATGGCAAGAACAGCTCAACAAGCAAAGCAGACAATCATTACTTTAAGACATGAGGTCAGTCAATACGGAAAATTTCAAGAATCTTGAACGTTTCTTCAAGTGCAGTGCAAAAACCATCCTTGCTATTATGAAACGGGCTCTCATGGGACCGCTACAGGATAGAAGGCCCAGAGTTACGCTGCTGCAGAGATAAGTCAATAGACTTACCAGCCTCAGAAATTGCAGCCCAAATAACATACCTCAAGGAGTCAACTAGAAGATACCATCTCAACATCAGCTGTTCAGAGGAGACCATGTGAATCAGGCCTTCATGGTGGAATTGCTGCAAATAAACCACTACTAAAGGACYCCAATAATAAGAAGACACTTGCTTGGGCCAAGAKACACGAGCAATGGACATTAGACCGGTGGAAATGTGTCCTTTGGTCTGGAGTCCAAATTGGAGATTTTTGGTTCCAACCGCTGTGTCTTTGTGAGACGCGGTGAGGGTGAACGGATGATCTCTGCATGTGTATTTACCACTGTATAACATGGAGGAGGAGGTGTTATGGTGTGGGGGTGCTTTGCTGGTGACACRGTCTGTGATTTATTTAGAATTCAAGGCATACTTAACCAGCATGACTACCACAGCATTCTGCAGCAATATGCCATCCCATCTGGTTTGGGCTTAGTGGGAGTATAATTTGTTTTTCAACAGAACAATTATCCAAAACACACCTCCAGGCTGTGTAAGGGCAATTTGACCAAGAAGGAGAGTGATGGAGTGCTGCATCAGATGACCTGGCCTCCACAATTCCCCGACTGCAACCAAATTGAGATGGTTTGGGATGAATCGGACCACAGAGTGAAGGAAAAGCAGCCAGCAAGTGCTCAGCATATGTGGGAACTCCTTGGGAAAAACTGTTGGAAAATCATTCCAGGTGAAGCTGGTTGAGAGAATGCCAAGAGTGGGCAAAGCTGTCATCAAGGCAAAGGGTGGGCTATTTGAAGAATCTCAGATATAAAATATATTTTAAATTTGGTTTACAAATTTGGTTACTACATGATTCCATATGTGTTATTTCATAMTTTTGATGTCTTCACTATTTTTCTACAATGTATAAAATAGTAAAAGTAAAGACAAACCCTTGAATGAGTAGGTGTTCTAAAACTTTTGACCGGTAGTGTATATAACTGTGGTAAGCATTCGAGTCAACAAGGGCCGGGGGTATAGGGGGGTGCAATTCAAACAGTATGTAAACATGAATAAAGTCACCAGTGTTCAATGTTCTTCAGACCAGTCCCGTATTAGAGTGATCCCCAGCTGAGGCAGATGAAAAAGCTCTCTATGATCTAGCTGGCTTTACTCTGTTCAGGAAACACAAGACATTGACTTCCTCCATTTCATAGCCTCGGCCATCACAGCAAGGTAGTGCCATGGTGTTATGAAAGACAATTAAAGTGAATACAGTTAGTCCATTCAAAGTGAGCTAATTGTTTAAGGCGTGCCTTACAACAACCAGGTGGTAAACTTCAAAAGCTTTCTTAAGACATTAAGCCCCCACTCCTATCAGAGGCAAGGGGCTTCCTCAGACCTATCTTGGCAGTAGAGGGCCTACAAAGAAATCAGCTTAATGATATAACACTGATACTTTGACCACCAAGAGGTTGATTTTCTGTCCAGAAAGTACATTTTTGGAGAGATTCAACTTCAAAGTTAAAATGTTAAGTTTGTGTAATATGGTGAATGGGAATCATTAGCCGCAAAACAGACTCGCAATCCGATTATTCTCCTATTAGAGAGCATATTGACAAACAAACTAGATAACATTAGAAATGTGCTCAGTGAGGAAGGAGGAGGTCCCCATGCACGTGGGCCAGCATGAGGGCCTGCAGGGGAAATGGCCGRTAATGCAATGCACAACAGTGATGGCCTCATAAAGCAGAGCTACAAGCCAGAAAAGATTAGTGTCCAGAGCCACTGAAAACAGAAAGCCTTTGTTTATTTTGGGATAATGAATGGACCGAAGACACAATCCATCCAAAATCAGGACCCAACATTCAGAAGTAGTCTCATGCAAAAGTTGCTGAATTTTGAAAATGCTTCTTAACAATTCTGACATGGTCATAACCATGTCATATATGTCATAACAACTGACATAACTTGTCGTAACCTGTTATAATATGGCCATAACACTGTCATGACACAGATATTAGGACCTTTTGTGACATATATTGTGTTCTTTTATGGCTGGTAATGACCCCTACAAAAATTGACCATATTAAATTATCATTGTAATTGTGCACAAACTGATGTCAGACAAGCACTAATGTTCTGTCGCTGATGACTGGAATGAACGCAGGAGCATCTAGACATTATCTTACATTTCTTTTAGACTAACATTTCATGTTCAACAGCGGAGATTTGTATAAACCTTTGTCTGTCTCTCCCACATTTGCAACATTGTTTCAATATTCAAATTTGATCTCCAGCTGTCCCATAGTAATGAAGGTGTCGGAACGAGACAAACAGGCAGGCAGCGTTTCTCAACCAGTCGACATCACGAATCAGCTTGCATCATTTTTATGGATATATACACTAACGGTCAAAAATTTTAGAACCCCTACTGTACTCATTCAAGGATTTGTCTTTATTTTGACTATTTTCTACATTGTAGAATAATAGTGAAGACATAAAAACTATGAAATAACAAATATGGAATCATGCAGTAACCAAAATTGTTAAACAATGTTAAACAATGAAAATATATTTTAAATTTGTGATTCTTCAAATAGCCACCCTTTGCCTTGATGACAGCTTTGCCCGCTCTTGGAATTCTCTCAACCAGCTTCACCTGGAATACTTTTCCAACAGTCTTGAAGGAATTCCCACATACGCTGAGCACTTCTTGGCTGCTTTTCCTTCACTCTGCGATAAGACTCATCCCAAACCATCTCAATTTGGTTGAGGTCGGGGGATTGTGGAGGTCAGGTCATCTGATGCAGCACTCCATCACTCTCCTTCTTGGTAAAATAGCCCTTACACAGCCTGGAGGTGTGTTGGGTCATTGTCCTGTTGAAAAACAAATGATAGTCCCACTTAGCCCAAACCAGATGGGATGGCGTATCGCTGCAGAATGCTGTGGTAGCCATGCTGGTTAAGTGTGCCTTGAATTCTAAATAAATCACAGACAGTGTCATCAGCAAAGCACCCCCGCACCATAACACCTCCTCCTCCATGCTTTACGGTGGTAAATACACATGCGGAGATCATCTGTTCACCCTCACCGCGTCTCACAAAGACACAGCGGTTGGAGCCAAAAATCGGCAATTTGGACTCCAGACCAAAGGACATATTTCCACCGGTCTAATGTCCATTGCTTGTGTTTCTTGGCCCAAGCAAGTGTCTTCTTCTTATTGTTGTCCTTTAGTAGTGGTTTCTTTGCAGCAATTCGACCATGAAGGCCTGATTCACACAGTCTCCTCTGAACAGTTGATGTTGAGATGTGTCTATTACTTGAACTCCATMAAGCATTTATTTGGGCTGCAATTTCTGAGGCTGGTAACTCTAATGAACTTATCATCTGCAGCAGAGGTAACTCTGGGTCTTCCATTCCTGTGGCGGTCCTCATGAGAGCCCGTTTCATCATTGTGCTTGATGGTTTTTGCGACTGCACTTGAAGAAACTTTCAACGTTTGACTGACCTTCATGTCTTAAAGTAATGATGGACTGTCGTTTGTCTTTGCTTATTTGAGCTGTTCTTACCATAATATGGACTTGTTTTTTACCAAATAAGGCTGTCTTCTGTATACCCCCCTACCTAGGAAGGAAATAAATTCCACAAATTACATTTTAAGAAGGCACACCTGTTAATTGAAATGCATTCCAGGTGACTACCTCGGGAAGCTGGTTGAGAGAATGCCAAGAYTGTGCATAACTGTCATCAAGGCAAAATGTGGCTATTTGAAGAATCTCAAATATAACATATATTTAGACTTGTTTAACACTTTTTTGGTTACCAGATGATTCCATGTGTTATTTCATAGCTTTGATGTCTTCACTATTATTCTGCAATGTCGAAAATAGTATAAAAAAAACAAGAAAAACCATTGAATGAGTAGGTGTTCTAAAACATTTGACCGGTAGTGTACAAGAAATGTTAATTGAAAAAGGTACAACGAAATGAAGTGCAGCTAGTTTGCAGCCTTTCCAGCTTTAGTTTGAATTGATCGTGTTAGCTGTGTTGTTGGCTAGCTCCTCTGAACAACAGTGTCCTGACGATTGAGCAAATGTTCTATGACAGGTGAAGARGTGCCTCATTAGCTCATTGTTATGGATCTATCCAAATAAATGTCACTAGAAAACAGCTGAAACAAATATAAATGTGGCTACTTTGCTGTTATTCTGTCTGCACGTGACTGTAAGTTAGCCGTAGTTGGCTAGCTAGCAAGCAAGGGATAAGAACTGGCAACGGAACATTTAGAACAGACAACTGGGTCGCYTCCATAGATAGAGAACAAATAGACTAAACCACTGGGTAGTGTCTCTAGCAACCGAACCGATAGAACGAACGAKCAGCCYGCTTGYYWAGCAACCCTAGATTTGTGTCGGGACTATATTTTGTGGAAGGATGAAATAGTATGAGTAAATTCTTCAAAATAACTTTTTAATGAAAATATATCAATCATTATTTGAATATGTTGGTAACTCATTGTATAAAATAATGCCCTTGAAGCCTTGAAGCCGGTGTTTGGAGGATATATTGGCACGGTATGACCGTGACGTGTTATGACACTGGATGTCAAGTAAAGTGTTACCAAATGCTTTCATGGGGATCTACTACCTCAATAAGTCCTGGCTAAATTCCCAATCTGGCCCTCAAAAAAACCATCACGGTCACCTAATAATCCCCAGTTTACAATTGGCTCATTCATCCCACTCCTTTCCCCTGTAACTATTCCCCAGGTCGTTGCTGTAAATGAGAACGTGTTCTCGGTCAACTTACCTGGTAAAATAACAGATTTATAACATTTATTATTTTCAACAAAAACAAAAAATAGTGACTTTTGTAATGTGACCTAACAGTTTATTACATTTTATATGCATGTATATTCAAATCAACGCTGTAACACGTGTATTCAAGTGCAACAGGTAGGACGAGCTGATACTGTATTTAATGTCTAAAGCAGCTGTAAATACAGTTGCCCTTGATGGAGTAAGGGGTAAAGGTCAAGTGGATCACACCGCTCTCCCAGTCCTCTTATGTAATGCACCAAGCATGCCCCAACTTTTGTCAAAATACACTTTGATTTCAACATGGTTCAGTTCAGTTCTGCAGTATGAAGAAACTTTGAACCAGGGGGATTTGCGAATCAATTTGTCACAATTGCCAAACTGTCACAATGTTCTGCCTTCTAATCTGACCCATCATGAATGCGCTGTACTCAGCCATGCACACCATATCTCTCTCATTGTGAAAGAACAAAGCATAATCTCACTTCAATTAGACTGAGACAGGGAACAAACAACCAACCAGACGAGCAGCAAATGCTATTACAGGTTCCCTGGAGTGAGAGCTTACCTTTGATTCGAGTGGCTGCAATGGTAAACAGAAATAGGGTGAGGAACAGTCCTGTTCTCAAATGCATGATGGACTAGTTCAAGTCCTTTCGGAGCCCAATTTTTTTCATTTGGAAACAAAAGGAAAGTTCCTTTTATCTCAAGTCCACGAGGAAAAAAGTATTGTCAATGGTGACAAAGTGTCTAAGTTTCCGTCAACGAGCTAAAAGGGGGGTTGTTCACTCCTTTCTCGTCTCCAGTGAGGTACTAGCAGATGGTGTTACAGTCCTGGCTGAAGTTTGATCTCTGAGTCAATCAATGATCCCTGCAGACCTGGACGAAGGATGGAAAAAGATGTCAAGGTGGGGGGCATGTAGAAGAACTCCAAGTTACTCAACTGTAAGTGTAGGTGTGACAACTGTGATGAGATTCAAAAAGCAGGTTCCGTGAATAATCTGTTTACCTTCTGCTTGCTCGTTGTAATCCCTCCCTGGCCACGTGGTGGCCTAGCCTCATCCTGTTAGGGCCCTTCTGGAGCCTCATCTGTCAGTCAGTCAGCGGGGCCCACTGCCCTATGGTCCTATAGTGTCCATTCAGTGTACCTGATCCTCAGTCTCTTAGCTCCCAGACCAGGCTAGATTCTCTGCGCACTCTCTTCAGGCTAGCTCACACCAGATGCTCCTCAAGGGCGCCAAACTCACAGGCTGCCAACCAAGGCTGCTGGGCTGTAGGACTGTACTGGATGTACTGACTGTACTGGACCGACAAAATGTGCTTTATCTCTGCTCTGGGTGCGTGGCAGAGCTGCTCTGTTGTTATTTTTGTTGTTTCCTCCTCCCTTCTGTTAATGGGCTGTGGTGATTTCCACTCAGCTCCCCAAGCTGACAAGAGGATTACCAGCTCTAGCCTGTTATTAAAGGAAAAGGGGGATACCTAGTCAGTTATACAACTGAATGCGTTCAACTGAAATGTGTCTTCCACATTTCACCCAACCCCTCTGAATCAGAGAGGTGCGAGGGCCTGCCATAATCAACATCCACGTCTTTGGCGCCTGGGAAACAGTGGGTTAACTGCCTTGCTCAGGGGCAGAATTACAGATTTTTACCTAGTCAGCTCAGGGATTCAATCCAGCAACCTTTCAGTTACTGTCCCAACGCTCTAACCACTAGGCTATTCCTGCTGTTGTAAGCTGGCCCGGCAAACAACTTCACTTTCATCAACACTAAATGCAAAAGGTTCTGTCTACTCAGGAATTCATCCTTCTCTGTGTTGCTCTCCATGTCCCCCATTCTGTCACACTTCTGTGAAGCAGAGGTTCTGCTGTGATGACATGCTGTAGGTCTGATATCTGATTGGAAGTTAACTCAACCGTAATGCTATTGGTCAACAACTCAGATTTTGAATCCAAACAACTCAGATGTTATAAAAGGGTCTTAGATCCAATGTGTCTTTCGCTTTGTTCCTGACCTGCTGTGGTGAGATGCACTCTCTCTCTTTCTCACCCTCTCTCTTCCATGAGATATGGGCCATGGCACAAGCCATGGTTTCTTTGTTTCTCTCTCTCTCCCTCTCTGATCATGCCATTAGATACTTAATGTTTTGTTCATGAAAGTATTGCCTTGTAACTTAAGCTTTATGTCTTGTATGTGAATCGTTCATTTTACAATGATATTAAATGTCTGCCATTAATACAGACAATTCTTAGTCCTTTCTTGATGGCCAATTACTGTAACTCAATTGTGAATACCGAATATTAGGAACACCTTCTTAATATTGAGTCGGCGCATGGACTCTGCAAGGTGACTCAAATGCATCCCACAGTACTGTCAAGTTGGCTGGATGTCCTTTGGGTGGTGGACCATTCTTGATTCACACGGGAAACTTCTTGACACAGACCGGTCGGTGCGCCTGGCATTCCCCGTTCAAAGGCACTTAAATATTTTGTATTGCCTATTCACCCTCTGAATGGCACACATACTGTGCACAATCCATGTGTCAAAGCTTAAAAATCATTATTTCACCTGCCTCCTCCCCTTCATCTACCCTGATTGAAGTGGATTTAACAAGTGACATCAATAAGGGATCATAGCTTTCCCCTGGATTCACATGGTCAGTCTATGTAATGGAAAGTGCAGGTGTTCTTAATGGTTTGTACACTCATTGTAGTTTCTTGCATATTGCTAAATAATCTTTATGGAGTCAGATATTCTGTTTTAATAGACTTTGTTAACATACAAACTACATAGTCTTATCACGGGTCGCATATAAAATATAGCTTATTTACAATATCAAATATTACCCCACTAGCCTGTATAAATAAGCCTTCTCCGGACAAATCCATTAAGGGTTTCCCCAAACAAAGAAGTTTGACCTTGCGGTGCTAAATAAGTCAAAATAGGTGTAATGTCATGCTGCGTCATTTCTGATAACACACCTCAATTACACTGTATTGAAAAGACATTAGATATGCCTAGAGATAACTGTATCAAAATGTAATACAATTATTTTTTGGAAATGTTTAGAAAATATATATATTTTTGGCCTCCCGAGAGGCGCAGTGGTCTAAGGCACTGCATCGCAGTGCTAGCTGTGCAACTAGAGATTCTGGGTTCGGGTCCAGGCTCTGTCGCAGCCAGCCGTGACCGGGAGGCCGTGGCCGTGACATAGGGCGGTGCACAATTGGCCCAGCATCTGCCAGGTGTAGTGTTACCGACACATTGGTGCAGCTGGGTTCCCGGGTTAAATGGGCAGTGTGGCTTGGTTGGGTTGTGTTTCAGAGGATGCACGGCTCTCGACCTTCGCCTCTCCTGAGTCCGTACGTGATTTGCAGCGATGAGACAAGACTGTAACTACCAATTGGATATCATGAAATTGGGGAGGAAAGGGCAAAAAAAAAATCTTTTTTTTTTTTTTAAGCAAACCGAAATCATTCAGAACCAATAATACAGTTCTTCCTCTTAGTCCTCTTCATTCACATGTTGAGTTGTTTTGATTTCCACACGGTTTTTAACATGCCAAAAGTGTATGTTGCTTTGATGATCCGGGTGTTGACATCCCTTTCTGGATCTTCATCATCAGTGACCTTGCAGCCTAGGTAGAGGAATTCTTGAATTTCCTCCACTGCTTCTCCATTTATGTTCATGTTTGTGTCTGTCTTCTGGTTTTTTCTTCATGAGCTTYGTTTTCTTTTCATTGATTTTCAAACCAATTTGGAGGGATGTGTTTGTGAGCTTGTTAACATTTGCAAAGTCCAGGTCTTCCAGAGTTGAGGTGAGTGTCCATCTCATGCCACTCTTTCAGTTTTTCAGGGTCATAAGCCAGTCAATGGCTATTATGGACTGGGTGGGAGAAAGAATGCCTCCTTGTTTAACACCAGTGTTGACTCRGAAACTGTTGGTTACGTGTCCATTACAGACAACCTGACAGCGGAAATCACAAGGTCTTGATTACGTTGACTGGCCATTTTGGGAGGGATTCCATAGTGACAAAGTATTTTATAGGGATATTCGGTGGAGACTGTCGAAAGCCTTTCAAAATAAGGTGGTGTATATGGGGCTGTTCCGTTCTGTAAATTCAGTGGTGGAAAAAGTACCAAATTGTCATACTTGAGTAAAAGTAAAGATACCTTAATAGAAAAGGACTCAAGTAAAAGTGAGTCACCCAGTAAAATACTACTTGAGTAAAAGGTTTAAACTATTTGCTTTTAAACATACTTAAGTGTCAAAAGTCAATTTAATTGCAGAAGTATACTTAAGTATCAAAAGTAAAAGTATAAATAATTTCAAATTCCTTATATTAGGCAAACCAGACGGCATCATTTTCTTGTTTTTTTRRCATATACGGCTAGCCAGGMGCACTCTCCAACACTCAGACACAATTTACAAACGAAGCYTTCATGTTTAGTGAGTCCGCCAAATCAGAGGCAGTAGMGATGCTAAGCATTCAAAATGTAACGAGTACTTTTTTGCGTCAGGGAAAATGTATGGAGTAAAAATATTTTTCTTTCATTAGGAATGTAGTGAAGTAAAAGTTGTCAAAATATAAACAGTAAAGTACTTAACACCACTATGTAAATTATAGATCATTTGTTATTCTGTAAAAGGATTTCAAGCCTTGTTTCTAGGTTGCCTCTTCTGCTTCTGTAGCCACCTTTTCAGTGAACATTTCTAACACGTTTCTTTACCTCTATGTCTAACTGAGGGTATTCTTTGGAGAGTTCTCCCTTTAGTCTTGTAGATTTTGTACACATGATGTGTTTCTTGACACCTTTCCTTTGTTCTATTGTCTTCCATTCCTTTTTTTGTTTTTCATCTATAGCCCAGAACTGTCTTGCCAGCCRCCTCCATTGCCTAGTTAAAAGATCTTAGGGATGGGCGTCCCACTAGCAGGACAACTTCCGGTGAAACTGGAGGGTGCGCAATTCCAATAAATAATCATATATAATATGGATATTAAACATTTAGGTACATATAGGTGTCTTATATCGTCTGAAAGCTTAAATTCCACTGTCCGATTTACAGTAGCTATTACAGCGAAAACATGTCATGGGATTGTTTGAGGACGGCGCCCCACATCAAAATATTTTCCCAACGGCACAGGTTTCATAAATTCACAAATAACAATTAAATATTCAKTTACTTTTWGAAAATCTTCCTCTGATTTGTCATCCAAAGGGTCCCAGCTATAACATGTACTGTTGTTTTGTTAGATAAAATCCTTCTTTATATCCCAAAAAGTCTGTTTAGCTGGCTCCATCGATTTGAGTAATCCACTCGTTCAACATYCAGAGAAAGGAATCCGAAAATCTACCCCTAAACTTTGTTTCAACAAGTCAAAATAAGTTTCTATTTACTCCTCAGATACCCTAAAATGTAATCAAGCTATAATATTTCTTACGGAAAGAAGTATGTTCAATAGGAAACGTWCTGCGTACTGTCTTCATGGCGCACGCAAACACGAATTTCAAGACTGTGTCCCTGTACTAGAACGGATATATCTTATTCGTTTTTGAAGTTACAAGCCTGAKACCTTYAACATAGACTGCTGACACCCTGTGGAAGCCATAGGAATTGCATCCAGGGAGATAATRTTCAATACYACCTTTTACTTGCCTTTCTAAGAGGATGGTCTCTCAAAAAAAAATCTGGTTGGTTTTTCTTTGGATTTTCTCCTACCATATCTATTGTGTTAAAMTCTCCTACATTATTTTAACATTTCTACAAACWTCAAAGTGTTCCCTTTCAAATGGTACCAATCATATGCATATCCTGGCTTCAGGGCCTCAGCTACAGACAGTTTACTTTGGGCACGTCATTAAGGCGGAAATGGAGAAAAAAAGGGCCTTGCCCTGATTAAAAGAGTAAATGGTCATCGACACTTTCTTTTGGAGGATGTTGAATCTATTCTTTAGGGAAATGTTGAACTGACGCCTGACCTGTGTTTCAACTTGGCAGAGTCAAACTGTTATTTTTCTCACCCAGTTTAGCTTTCATCAACTTCAGAGACAAATTCCGGATCGGCAGGCTGTGGTCACTGCCTATATCTGCCACTCTTTTGGTCCTTACATCTTTAAGGAAGCGTCTTCATTTTCCATTGATGAAGATGTGGTACATTTGGTTCTTCCATCAGGTGATTTCCAGGTCACTTTGTGTATGGTTTTATGTTGGAAGAGCGTCCCTCCTATTACCAGGTTGCATTGAAATCACCAAGAATCAGGAGTATGTCGTGTTTTGGAACTTGCTCTAGGGATGATTGTAGGCTTTCGTAGAAAATGTATTTGTGCTCTTTGTCATTTGTAGGGGAGTAGCAGATTATGACTGACAGTTTAGTGAATTTTGAGTTGAATCTTGCATCAAGCAGTAGTTCTTTGATTGGTTTCCACTTTTTTGTGCTTCTTTTGGATGATGAGAGCTCTTTGTCGTGGTCATTCCTTCCTGACCAAAGAATGGTGTCTCCTGTGGTCAAGTTGCTCCTCCCATTTCCAGTCCTGCGTGCCTCGTGATGCCCAGAATGCTCAGGCCATATGTGTGCATCTCTTGGACGACTTGTGCAAGTCTTCCAGTTTGATGCAGGGTCCTTACATTCCAGCTTCCAACTTCGATATTCATTTTGGGTGTTAGGAGATCCATTTTCAGGGTGAGGGCTTTTTTGCAGGGGCTTCTTTGCAGGTTAGCCCACATCCGTCATTAATCCATTGTCCTGGTCCATTAGTCCATTAGAAAACCACAACAATGTTTTCTCTATTCGGTTTTCCAGAGTAAGGACGCTAAGCCCTAAATCCAACCCTTTTCTTTTGTCCGGGCTTGAGACCGGCAGGACTCCATCTCTAAAGATGAGATCGTGCTTCGTCTGGAACCTCCCCCTGGACCTTTCCGTCATGAGTGACCCTACCAGGAGTAAAAATACTCCAGATGACATTGCTCTAGGGATATTTGGCACTCACAGGCTTCTCCAACATGGCAAGGTGGTGACCCACAGAGAAGGTTATGAGTTACCAGCCATTTAATACAGTTACAAGCCATTTATAGAAGATTCACATAATTAAAAAAAAAAATGTAAATCAGGATATGCTACCAAAATACAATTTCACATATTTTACACATTTATTTACAATTAATAATTAATTGTACGTGCTTTATTACATATCTTGCAACCATCCAATTGACTCTGCATCAAAACTATGACATTTCTGTACACTGAACATCATTTGAATATTCACAGGTGCCATAGTTGGGTCCTTGGAAGTTGTGGCAATGTATGTTTTTGGATTCACATTAGTTGTGGGAACMAAGCCATATGTTTCCTTACCAGTAAAACTGAACTTTTTTTTTTACGTTCTGAGAACAGAAGTGAAAAGGTTTCCTGTTCTGGGAAAGTTTATTTTTGGGTTGCAATGAGGTTCTGAGAATGTTTTACTCTGGTTCCTTGAAAGTTATTTGGAGCTTTTCCTTAAAACTTTAACTGAATGTTTCAATAAGACTTGTAATAACACTGGACATTAACACAATAATATCCTTGGGCATTAATCATGCAAACACATTTTATGTTTCATTATGACACAGCATCAGTGAGATTTGAAACCAAAATCTATAGATTCATTATGACACAGCATCAGTGAGATTTGAAACCAAAATCTATAGATTTAGTCTACTGCACCACCACGATGGAGCTAGGATGTCATATTTTTTCATTTTAGTCTATTCTAACAGACCCCATTTCAAGGGCGACAAACACTCATTAAGATCAGGTGTTGCCAATTAGTGAGCGAGACCAACACAACTGAACACACTTAACAAGATAGATAATAGAGAAAGTTTTGTTGATGCTGAGAACGGAATGTATGTTTTTAAATAACATTCTTAGAACATTTACAAAAATTTTCAAAGTGGTTTTTATGGAAAGTTTTCTTCACGTTCTGAGAAAGGAATGTATGTTTTTAAATAACGTTCTTAGAACATTCTCTGAATGTTACTAAAGATTTCTTGTGGTTTTTAATGTGGAAAAAAAATGTGAGGCGGAGCACAATTGGCCCAGCGTCGTCCGGATTAGGGGAGGGTTTGGCCGGCCGGGATGTCCTTATCCCATTGCGCTCTAGTGACTCCTGTGGCGGGCCGGGCACATGCATGCTGACGCAGTCGCCAGTTGTACTGTGTTTCCTCTGATGTATTGGTGTGGCTGGCTTCCTCTGATGTAATGGTGTGGCTTGCTTGCGGGTTAAGCGAGCAGTGTGTCAATAAGCAGTGCGGCTTGGCAGGTTCGTGTTTCAGAGGATGCATGGCTCTCAACCTTCGCCTCTCCCGAGTCCATACGGGAGTTGCAGCGATCAGACAAGACTGTAAATACCAATTGGATCTGACGAAATAGGGGTAAAGAAATACAGTACCAGTCAAAAGTGTGGACACACCTACTTATTAAAAGGGTTTTTATTTATTTTGATTATTTTCTACATTGTAGAATAATAGTGAAGACATCAAAACTATGAATTAACWCATGGAATCATGTAGTAACCAAAAAAGTGTTCAACAAATCAAAATATATTTTAGATTTTAGATTCTTCAAAGTAGCCACCCTTTGCCTTGATTACCAAGAAAATAACATAGTTTATTTTGTCAAGTTTCTTAAATGTGCTGAGAATGTTTCAAAGCCAAAAAATAACAATGTTACTATGTTGGTGTTGTTGCACTTGTGTGAACATAGCATGCCAAGTCATAGTTAAGATCAGGTTGAAGATTAGGTTTAGGGTTAGGATTAAGGTAAAGGTTAGGTTTGTTGGGTTAGGGTCCAGGTATATTTGTGCCTAACCCAAAACCCTATCCGGAGGAACAGACATGTTGAAATATGTATGAAGACATGAAATGTCATAATGCCCATGAACTTTCAGCTCTATCTGTAATATATCATAAAATGGGGGCAAAACAGGCACAAAACACACCTGGTTGACTGAGCTGTAACGTTGCACACAAAGTGACTTTGAGATGTTAGACTGTAGAGCAATGAATCCTTCTATGTCCTGCTCCACACATAGTAATTTGACCGCCTAACGGGACGATGACTTAAATTACGGCAGGGAGGAAGCAAGTGATTGCTTCACCAGACACAATTACTTTTTGTGAGGTCGCTGGCACTACAATGAGGGAATGGCTGACCATACCGCACATTTATCCTGTCTGTGTCCTGCTATGTGTGTGTGTGCGTGCTTGTATTTGTGTGCATACGTGCATGCTTGCATGCATGCTTTTGTTTGTCGTGCTTGTGTGTGTTTGTGTGTAGATAGAGAAAGAAACGGAATCAAATGGGAACTCTACTCTACAGTGAAATCAAACGAAAGGAACGCTCTCTCACACTGATGCTCTGAAGCAGTTTCTTTCAAGAACATACATGATCAGCTCAGCATTAGCAGCTAAAAATTTGAATGGTTCCCAGGGAGAGTGAGGAGTGAAAATGGATCATACCAACATGGCACCCATTCATACTTCATCTTGTTTGTTGAAGTAAAGGCTATTTCTCTACCATAAACCTTCTTGACAATAGGTTTGTTTATCTCATTAAAGCTTTTAAAGAACATGATTTTATTTGAAGCCTTGTCAATATGTCTATCATGGTGAGAAATTATTTGAATATTGTTTGTTAACTTATACAATAATCTAGGCCTATAGTTGCAACTGCCCTTTATTCTTAAATGCCTTCAGTAGGCTAAGTTCTGCAGTCATTACAGTGATTAATTCCACTACTAATTCCAGTGGAGCTAAAGAATTCATTGTGGCTAGAGCGAAGGTGTGCACCAGAGGGCGTAGTGTCTGTTTGCACCTTAGTGATGGGTGGGTTGACTCATAACCTGGGTGGGTTTAGGGTAATTAAACATTGWGTGTATGAAGGGCGGGTGGGTGGCAGGCGGGTTGAATAAAGAGAAAACAATACCTTAGAAAATCCATAAATGTGTAATTTATTCAATTTCTTGAGGTTTTTCTTTCATTATTTTAGGCAATCTGGCATTAATTAGTGCTTACGCGTAAGCTTTAGGGCCTAAACTGTACGTGCGCCAAGTGTGCCAAATAG
This sequence comes from Salvelinus sp. IW2-2015, assembly GCF_002910315.2. NCBI lineage: Eukaryota > Metazoa > Chordata > Actinopteri > Salmoniformes > Salmonidae > Salvelinus > Salvelinus sp. IW2-2015. Next base: position 3,771,928 of record NW_019942514.1, on the reverse strand, counting down.
CCTACAGTACATTATCCACTTTGACAAACGTGTTCAGTTAGCACAGAAGAAGCATGCTACACCCGAGGAAAGCTAAATTAATCCAACAATGTGAAGCAGTCTCGGCTTGGCGGGTCACGTTTTGGAGGGATTGCATGTTCCGACCTTCGCCTTGCCTGAGCCCTTTGGGGACAAATGGGGTCAATGAAAGTAATAATAATACAAATTAAAGTGTTAGAACTGAAATTATTTTCCAATCATTTTGTTTTAAACACAACCATTATTCTTCGCCGTTCCGTTCCACTGGTCGGACCAGTAAAATAAAGTTATGAACAGGTCGAAACCCCAAACATTACCGATTTATATTGCTCCTTTCTCTTCCTTTTTAAACCTATTCAAAGTCATTTATTTTTACATTTAGGGCGACATTAAATTACTTCACCAGCAGTAGTGGAAAAAGTACCCAATTCTCATACTTGAGTAAAAGTAAATATACCTTAATAGAAAATACTACTTCAGTAAAAGTCTAAAAGTAGTTGATTTTAAATARACTTAAGTATCAAAAGTAAATTTAGTTGCTAAAATATACTTAAGTATCAAAAGTAAAAGTAAATTCCTTATATTAAGCAAACCAGACGGCACAATTGTCTTGTTTTATTTATTTACGGATAGCCAGTGTCACACTCCAACACTCAGACATCATTTACAAACAAAGCATTTGTGTTTAGTGAGTCCGCCAGATCAGTGGCAGTAAGGATGACCAGGGATGTTCTCTTGATAAGTGTGCGAATTTYACAATTTAATCTAACGAGTACTTTTGGTATAAAAAGTATATCATTTTCTTGAGGAATGTAGTGAAGTAAAAGTAAAAGTWGTCAAAAATATAAATAGAAAAGTAAAGTACAGATACCCCAAAAAACTACTTAAGTAGTACTTTAAAGTATTTTTACTTAAGTACTTTACACCACTGTTCACCAGTCAGTGCGGATAGAGATGCTTGCTGTGGAGCGGGTAAGCGATTTAATCAGTATAGGAATGTCGTTAAGAGCCAATTGTTTTTTGCCGTAACAGCATGGTRTAATTATAATGAAAGACAAACACACACACTGTGCTGCCAGTCAAAGTGTAAGACGCGAGATGCAACTGAAATMTTGAGGAGGAGAGAGCGAGKGAGGATGGAGGAAGCTAGCCTTGAAGTGCTGTTCATCTTGTTATGACATGCATTATCTGAATTAGGCCCACAGAATTATACATACGGAGGAGTGGCTTCTATGGAGGAACTTTGAATGTCTTAAAACCTGTTCGACTAACCCTGCGGAAAAAAAATGTGTCGTTAGGTTGTCCCTGGAAAGTCACAAAATTTTCGCCTCAAGTTGTTAGGACGTTGTGTAATGGTCCTTTGGAGGTTTTGTCTAGTTCCTGGTTAGTTCCCGGGACATGCCCCAAGGARGATTTTAGGATGTTCTTGGGATGTTGTATCTTGATCCTGTGGAGGTTTTGTCTAGTAGGGGAGAGTGGGTAAGTTAAGGCAAAGGGTTAGTTGTGCCATCCCTTGTTTCTAGGAAACCATACACATAATTAATCATGTGACCATATTTTTAGGAAGAGGTCATCATTTCATGGAGTCTGTGAAGGAAGAAACCAGATGGAAAAAGTGGTAAGCAAGTTAAGTCCCAAAAATAATATGTYTTGTGTTATAGGMTTCATGATGCTTGTATCTTAACCAAAGTAGATCATTTTAAGATTGTTTTATACATCAGTTGGGGTCTCTATAAGKTACAACATGAGGTCCTAAACCTAGCATGAAAATCCATCCTTGTAGCTGTGTGGACTAATATATGGTCAAACTGTTTGCCTTGGGGTAAGTTGAGCCAATGGSCACCAGACCCCATACAAATTCTGATTACATTTTGTCCATTTTATGCACAATATGCATAGTATCTTTGCAATGTGTCATGCATATGAACTAATTTGTATTATTACAGAGCAGACATCATCATGCCCTGTGTATACAAATGTAAAACAAGGGGTCTAGCTCCCTTTGAGGTTCTAAAGAGAGCAGCCAAGGAAGTGAGAGAACAGAAGGAAATAAATCTGTTCAAGCAGCAGAAAGGGATMAAAAAATMTACTGAATGGCACTGAAGAGCAGGGTTGGGGAGTAATGTAATCTGATTTAAAAATAAAACCGAACTGTAATCACTTATATTACCAGAATAAATATTGTAATCAGATTACAGATACTTTTGAAAAACTAGATGATTACTTCTTTGATTACTTTTAAATTCAGAAGGGATGTTTGTGAGAAAAAAAATACATTGACACCTTCCTGTTTTCTCAATGACATTCAATTCAGCATTGAAAAAAAGATGTTTTGATGGATAATTTTTGTCTTCTAATGCCTCTTAAGGGGAAAGTAATTCTATTATGTTACTGAGTTTGGGTAATCCAAAAGTTGCGTTACAATTTTGGACAGGTAACTGTAACGGATTACATTTAGAATGTAACCTACCCAACCTTGTGAACAAACATATACCAGGCGGTGTCAGAGGAAGGTCCTAAAAATTGTCAAAGACTCCAGGCACCCAAGTCATAGACTGTTCTCTCTGCTATCGCACTGCAAGCGGTTCCCGGAGCACCAAGTCTGGGACCAAAAGGCTCCTGAACAGCTTCTACCCCCAAGCCATTAGACTGCTGAACAGTTAATCAAATGGCTATCTGGGACCATTTGCGTTGACCTCCTATTTCTTCCTTATTTTTTTCTTGCTCTGGCTCAATGCACAATCATTAGATTCTACCCACACATTTACACATACTACACCGACAGTCCAACACACACTCTTCACACTTCACATACGCTGCTGCTTCTCTGTTTATTATCTATCCTGATAGCCTAGTCACTTTTATGTACATATTACCTCAACTACCTCGTAGCCCTACACATTGACTCAGTACCGGTACTCCTTGTATATAGCCTCTTTAATGTTATTTTATTGTGTTACTAGTTCCTTTTTTATTTATTTTTCTTAGTGTTTATCTCTGTATAGTTGGCAAAGGGCTCTTCAATAAGCATTTCACGGTAAAGTCTACACCTGTTGTATTCGGCGCATGTGAAAAATATAAACGTATTTGTATTTACCATTCTCTGAGTGTGATGCACATGTAAAGCGTCTTTGTATCCCGCTGCAGGTACAAAAGACAATGATTCCTCCGATTGACCTACTGAGCGCCTCTCAGACGCAGTATATGAATCCTTTGAAAGTTGATGAAGTCTTTGATCACATCAACACTAATAAAACGAGAGAATCCACCATTATGATCTTAAGTACTCTCTCTGAGCCTTCAGTCTAGGTATAGATAATTCATTCATTTGATGTCTCTTTTGTAGAGGCCTATAAATATACAAATTTATGTCAATGTATTATGRATGTCTATCAATTCTAAAGACTTTAACAAGAGCAAGGTATTGTGTTTAAATTGAAAACAGCATAACATTTTATAAAAGTCGAATATTTCAGGTCATCCCTGAGTGTACAAAACATTATGAACACCTGCTCTTTCCATGACATAGACTGACCAGGTGAATCCAGGTGAAAGCTATGATCCCTTATTGATGTCACTTGTTAATTCCACTTCAATCAGGAGACAGGTTAAAGAAGGATTTTTAGGCCTTGAGACAAATGAAACATGGATTGTGCATGTGTGCCATTCAGAGAATAAAATAGATTTAAGTGCCTTAAATTCGAACGGGGTATGGTAGTAGATGCCAGGTGCTCCAGTTTGTGTCAATACTGCAAAGCTGCTGGGTTTTTCACGCTCAGAGGAGGCTGGTGGGAGGAGCTACAGGAGGACGGGCTTATTGTCATGGCTGGAATGGAATTAATGGAATGGTACCAAACACATCAAACACATGGAAAAAATGTGTTTGGCTCACATCCATTGACTCCATTCCAGCCATTACAATGAGCCCATCCTCCTATAGCTCCTCCCACCAGCCTCCTCTCGTGTGTATCAAGAGGACCCAAAGGACATCCAGCCAACTTGACACAACTGTGGGAAGCATTGGAGTCAACCTGGGCCAGCATCCGTGTGGAACGCTTTCGACACCTTGTAGATTCCATGCCCTGACGAATTGAGGCTGTTCTGAGGACAAAAGGGAGGAGGAAGGTGTTCTTAATGTTTTGTACACTCAGTGTATGTGCGTCAGGTAACCTTGAGATGCAGCAGTTTCAATGAGCCATGTTGTGCTTTGTCATGACTGTAGTCTGAAGTCTCAAAACTCAGGTCCCCACAGGGAACATGTCTGTTTTATGCAGCGGAGAAACAATTAAATTTGATTACTGCACTAAACATCCATCTGTCCAGAAGATTTACGGTATGACAATTGTAAGCATTGTAAATTGCTTTGGATAAGGGCAGCTGCTCTGTAAATGAGCAACATAATGTATTCTGTCAGGCACAGAGCTCTATTTGACGCTYTGACATGGAAATGAAGCATGAGAGTGCTGTGGGTGTGAAATTCCCCTCCTCGTCGTTGCTGTCTGGGCCACCTGCATACACCTCCGTGAATGCTCATGTCCATTGGGTCACTTAAAGTGAAAATGTACCAAGACCCGGCCAATGTCTATGGGATGAAGAGAGGAGGACTTTAGGATGGTACTCTCAATCTGATTAGCAGCTGTTACATGTCTGCCATTGTTTGGTTTAGTAAACAAAACCAGTCCCATGGGTACATCTCAGTAATTGGTCTAGATTAGTTTTCTGTTTCCATCAGGTCTGTCATGACATTTTTTATTTATTTGTTTGTTTGTTTACCCCTTTTTCCTCACCAATGTCATGGTATCCAATTGTTAGTTACAGTGTTGTCCCATTGCTGCAACTCCCGTACGGACTCAGGAGAGGCGAAGGTCGAGAGCTGTGCATCCTCTGAAACACAACCCAGCCAAGCCACACTGCTTCTTGACACAATGCCAGCTTAACCTGGAAGCCAGCCACACCAACGTGTCAGAGGAAACACTGTACAACTGGCAACCGTGTCAGCATGCATGCATGCGCCCGGCCCGCCACAGGAGTCGCGCGATGGGACAAAGGACATCCCTGCCGGCCAAACCCTCCCCTAACCAGGACGACGCTGGGGCAATTGTGCGCCGCCCCATGAGTTTCCCAGTCGCGGCCAACTGCGACAGACCCTGGGCTCGAACCAGGGGCTCTAGTGGCACAGCCTTAGACCATTGCGCCACACGGGAGGCCCCTGTCATTTTTTTATCCGACATGTACTTTAGTTACATAAACAGGATGGATGGAAACCTGGTTGGTGATCCAAAATGTCATCATGGTCCAAGTTTGTTTGTTTTAATAGTCAAATGATATACAAATGTGACAGACAAATATACTGAGCAAAAATACAAACGCAACATTTAAAGTGTTTGTCCCATGTGTCATGAGCTGAAATCCCAGAAATTTTCCAGAAGCACGAGAAGCTTGTTTCTCTCAAATTGTTCGGACAAATTTGTTTACATCCATGTTACCGAGCATTTCTCATTTGCCAAGATAATCCATCCACCTGACATGTYTGGCAAATCAAGAAGCTGATTAAACAGCATGACCAATAAACAGGTGCACCTTGTGCTGGGAAAACAAAAAGGCCACTCTAAAATGTGCCGTTTTGTCACACAATGCAATGCCACAGATGTCTCAAGTTTTGAGGGAGCGTGCAATTGGCATGTTGACTGCAGGAATGTACACCAGAGCTATTGCCAGATAATTTTATGTTAATTTCTCTACCATAAGCCGCCTCCAACGTCATTTTAGAGAATTTGGCAGTACGTCCAACTGGCCTCACAACCGCAGACCACGTTTAACCACGCCAGCCCAGGACCTCCACATCCGGCTTCTTCACCTGCGGGACAGCTGAGGAAACTGTGGGTTTGGCCAACCGAAGAGTATCTGCACAAACTGTCAGAAACCGTCTCTGGGAAGCTCATCTGTGTGCTCGTCGTCCTCCCCAGGGTCTTGACCTCACTACAGTTTGGCATCGTAACCGACTTCAATGGGAAAATGTACAACTTCGATGGCCACTGGGAGAGTGTGGTGCTGGTAACCCAGCAAAATGGAGCCTATTTATCATGTTCCCCACAGGCAGGACTCATTTTCCCAGGAGGTAGGGGGAGGCAGGCGCCAGGCGGCTGACAGCCCATTCTGTTTCTCTCCCAGTGGACAGAGCTGCTTCTGGGCACTGGGGCTCGACAGCTTCAGACCAGCTTCAACCCACAGGAGAGTGCAAAATCAGAGAGGCACAACTGCTTTACTGTATATCTGCAGCCTAAAGTATCTCTTGGCTACTTCAGAATAGAGAACACTCAGACATGCTCTTAGGGGCATGGAACTTTATTCCAGTTTTTTGCACTTTTCTCTCTACATATTCCGACCTTGAACTTACGGAATGGGGAAAAGTCRGTTTTTCCAAGGTATGCATTTTGGGTGGAGATAAAAGAAATGGAGGTGTGGCGGAGGTGTCTACAGATAAGCCATATTCTGACCTTGACTTAATTCCCGAATAATTCCACCACTTTTACGTGGGAGGAAACCATGAATAATGTCGAGCACCTGTCGGTTCCGATATTTTTACAACAGAAATAACACCATTCTCCATGTACTGTAACTTATACATTGAGAGCTATTGATAAGAGCTAGGTAAATGAGTAATCCTTCCGTTTGGAGAAGGGGATTGTAAATACTAATAGCAATTGTTTACGATGACCAGTCATATGGAAGCAAACTGAAAATCATATCAACATGACATGTATTTTCCACAGTGAAGTAGGCTATGAATAGCTGTGCCTTTATTCATCATTTTTATTGTATGTCCTCATAATTTGCAGGGATGACATTTGGAGAACCAATCTATAGGCTTCTGTAGCGCCCAACATGCCAAGTTGATTTATGCACTGTAGAATATTTTAATTATATGCCCCGGCTTTTCTCCATTTAAATTTTTTTTTTTTTTTTACAATTTGTATCGTGTTAAATTAGCTACTATTGGGAGCCACGTTCAGTAATACCGATTCATTTATAACTGTCACTTTAATGTTAGTCTCCTTCAATTTGTAGCCTACATTTTGCGTCACTCCATTCCATTTCGTTAACCTTTCTTTCCTCTGTCACCTTCCGTGTAGTTGTTCCTGAGGGTCGCTAGCAATAGTGGATCATATTAGGCTAACGTTGTGCAATAACTTGGGACGTGTAGCCTATTTGAATCATTATGGTACTCTGACCATATGTAGCAGTTTATACCTGGACCCTGGTGTGCGGTTCACYACGACTGGACCGGTGCAATACAGTTCCATGATTAGTGAGGAATKGGATATTTTACAGGACTATTGTTCAACGCTTTTCTCACCTTCCAATTTTTCAGCGATTGAACATGAATACGGCAACCACTGCATTTTTTATTAAACAATATATTTATTGTGAAAAGGCTCTCTTTTTTATCATTTATAAACACTTCCCTAACCCTAAATAGTCTACAAGATCTGAATAGTTTTAAATCTCCCAATTGGTGCTGAAACGGAGATGAATATGCATATATCTAGATGGCTTTCTTTCATTGATCCCTAATAATGGATGACCCATTCTCTCAATATATTCTAGTCAGTTTGTTGACAAAATTCAAACTTAAAGGTACACAGTATTTAAAGGGATGGCTTAAAATAAATGTACTGAAAACCCTATTGATGGAAAACTCCATGAGAAAATCTGTTGGCCAGCAAGTGGGAGAGTTTTCAGAGGTTGAATAACATATTCAGTGTGCGCACGGTAGCCACACCCATAGGGTGCACTACGTGCCTGCATAAGGTAAGTCTGAATACCAACTACTGGGAAGTGTGCAGGAAAGATGTTTCTAAGTCTGAAGAGGCCCCTTATACAGGTGTGAGACTTTCATTCTTGTTTAGCCTTCATCCCTCACTAGGTGCTGATGAAGTTACATGTGATTATTCAATGGGGTTCACTCGAGGTAGGAGAGATGTTCAGGGTTGCTTGGGAAACATTCAGGGACTTGTTAGCTAGCTCCCTGAAGCATGATCTTGAATGGGAGACAGTCGACAGAAATGGCATAGCTTCTTAACCCTGAACTGAGCTAGCTAGTGGAAGTATTCTAGCCAATTGACACTTAACATTGTGTGTGTGTGTGTGTGTGTGTGTGTGTGTGTGTGTGTGTGTGTGTGTGTGTGTGTGTGTGGTGTGGGTGTGTGTGTGTGTGTGTGGTGTGTGTGTGTTGTGTGTGTGTGTGTGTGTGTGTGTGTGTGTGTGTGTGTGTGTGTTTGTGTGTATATGGGGAGGAATGGGGGCTCAGACTGATTAAAGTAATGATGACCAGACTTTGATCAATATGAACATTTCTTGACAGATCAAGTAGTGCCAACAGGGTAGTGCCAACAGGTGATCAACTTTCGGACTGGCATATTAAGAGCTTGTCTGATGGAATGGGGAAAGGATAGTGGCTTTGGGACTGGCATATTAAGAGCTTGCCTGATGGAATGGGGAAAGGATAGTGGCAGTGTGACAGCAGCTCAACCAAGCCCTCATATGTTGAGCACACATCGTGACAGACATTTTTCTCATCATGCTCATATTGTGCCCAACGCCTGCAATCATTTCTGTTATTTATCTAAACTGTTATATCTTGATAATCACAGTTACTCGTGTTGTGTTAAGTCAGTCGTGAACACATTTTAGGAGGAAATCTGTCTGATTAGTTAAGACTAGCCTTTTGATTAACTGTCACACAGCATAACTGTACACATCCATTATGGAAGCTGGAGGTGCCAGGGATCAGTTTATGTTTATAATTGAAACAACAACAAGGCAGACACCAAACCTATGTTTTGGTAAAAAGCTGAGGGATGGGCCTAGAGAAATTTAACTACTGTAAACTTCATAGACAGAGATATGGATACACAGACTGACTATCCATGACATCAACATTATAGTTTTAACCATGTTTTGAGGCTATACAGTGTTTGTTTACGTTTAAGTAAAACAAGCTTATATTTTGAGTTCTGCTGGGGTCTCGAGACCACATATTGAGTGACTCGGTCTTGTCTCTTGTCTCGGTGTCGGACATTTGTACTTGGTCTTGACTCGGTCTCAGTGAGGACTTGTAATTTCTTCCCGAGACCAGCGGAGTAAAACACTCATAATTATCAAGTTCCATTCAGTCAGCGCATTCAACCGCTTTGCCAGGCCAAATATATACACTCCTTTCTTGAAACATGAATACAGTATCTTAACAGCCTTTATATATATTATAGATATGTTTGCGCAGTAGTGAACKTATAGGTCTTCAGTGTGAAACAGGTTAGTACAGTGGTGAACCTATAGGCCTTCAGTGTGTGACAGGTTAGTACAGTGGTGAACCTATAGGTCTTCAGTGTGTGACAGGTTAGTACTGTGGTGAACCTATAGGCCTTCAGTGTGTGACAGGTTAGTACAGTGGTGAACCTATAGGTCTTCAGTGTGTGACAGGTTAGTACAGTGGTGAACTCTATAGAGGCCTTCAGTGTGTGACAGGTTAGTACAGTGGTGAACCTATAGGTCTTCAGTGTGTGACAGGTTAGTACTGTGGTGAACCTATAGGCTTCAGTGTGTGACAGGTTAGGAATGGGACAGGCTAGTACTGTGGTGAACCTATAGGCCTTCAGTGTGTGACAGGTTAGTACTGTGGTGAACCTATAGGCCTTCAGTGTGTGACAGGTTAGTACAGTGGTGAACCTATAGGCCTTCAGTGTGTGACAGGTTAGTACAGTGGTGAACCTATAGGCCTTCAGTGTGTGACAGGTTCGTGATTCTGAAAGGACAGCAAACGTAATACCAGCGCACTCATGTAGGAGAGTGCACTTTCTGTAAAACACAAAGGGCCAGTGGTGTAGTGGAGGGTAGGCTATACGCAGGTATAAGCCGTACGCCCACTTATTTTTCAGTGGGCATTGTGTATACTCACTTCTTAATCCCTAATGATGCGTATCAGGACCGCCCACTGGGGAGCCAGGCCCTGACAGGCCCACCCAATCAGATTGATGTGGTTTAAGCACTGTTGTGGACTTAGACCATCAAATGTTAGCATTTATTTAATTTTGAGAGTGAAAATCTGAAAAATCGATAGGAAAACYAATTTAAAAAAGCATAGGAAATCATAGGATTTTCAACACAGGATACCTTTCCTTCTCTGGGTGGGCCGTTTGGGAACTTTTGGGCAAAATTTGGATATACCCACTTCTCCAGGCACCACTACACCACTGCATAGGGCCGATAGAAAGACAACAGTCACACACAGCACGGTGTTAAAGGCTAAGCAGTCCATAAACTCTGACACAATAAGCCAGTAGGTCCCAATCATACGAATACAAAACACAACCATTAAGCATTTCCCAATTGAAATGTACAGTTATACTGCACTCTGACTGCAATCTTTTTTTCTGAGTGTGCCAGAGCGCAGAACAACTGATGAATTTATGAACCCGCAACACCTGCTGAATATGACCGGTATCAGTAAACGTAGGCGGAAAAAGTAATAGTTAGTCAAGAATGCTCTAGATAACATGTAAACAGACTAACCAGCTCTGCTACGGCGAGTAAAATGGTCAGAGTGAGGTGTTCTCTCATTTGTGTCTGGAAGTAGCTAGCAAGCTAGCCAACTTTAGCCAGTTAACTTGGGTGCTTGGTTGGGATAAGCATGCATTGGCAGGCAAGCTGTAGAAGTACGAGGAGGCTACAATTCCCCATCGTTTATCAGTGCAATTTTGATGACCAACTAGCTGGAAAAACTATCATGTTCCTTCTAATGTTCCTTCGTAAGATTTTATCTCATCTTGCTCCGGCTAGCATTAGTTGTTGATCTTGTTGTTGTTGATGTGCATAACTGAGGGAGAAAGATCCTACCTTTTCATGGTTGTTTGATCAATAGGACTGTAAAGCTCCCAAATGTAAGAGGACTGCCGTGGTGTTTACATATTTGCAGAAATCCATTCAGGTGTATTTTGTGGCTTTTGGCGAATGCGTTCTAATGATCTAAAGTCGCGCTGTTGCAACTGCCTGTAAACACACAGTCCAGTTCGAAGTGAATGACGGCAGGCCCGTGTGCCAAATGGCTTGTTTGTATAAAGGCCTGCTGTAGCTCTGATTAGCTATAGCGCACCGGTCTGTGTAGACTCCGGTCCTGGACAAGACAGATGTTTTTATTTGGTTTTATTTACTGCAGTGTCTATTAATTGTCCAAACGCACGGCCGCTTTCCCACTCTATATTGCTATAGCAATTTCACAAATGCCTTAGTATACGTAACTCCCAAACATTCTATGAATTTATGAAAATGTGAAAATGACCATATCTAAGTGGTCACTTGTCAGAAAATGTTAAACAATTATTCCTGGGGGTGTATATGACCAGATTTTAATAAGATGTCATGTTTCTAAAATGCTGTCAATTCCAATTTAAATGCAACAATGTTTCACACACATGTTATTTTCAAAGAGATGCAATATAAAATACAGTTCCACTCACCAGATGATGCTCATTTGAAACTTAACTTCATGTTGAAAGATATTCTTGAAAAGGGGGAAGCTAACAAATTAGCAACAACATCGTCTTTGATAACACCTGCTGCTGCCGCTGCAAACTAGCCGACAACAAAAGCTAGCTAGCTAGACCGTGTGAAAACTATTGCTCGCTATTGCGCAGTGACCTGTTGACCTTCAAGAAGGCAGAACTTTTCATACGTTTTTGTAAAAACGGCCCCACCCATTAAGTCAAAATGTGATTGGTTGATTCTACTGTCACTCCAAAATGTTGCCTTAAATGTTGAATGGCAGATGCCTTTATCTAGCTTCTGATGGTCTAGCCAATGGTTGACTTAGCTAGCTAGATTTATCTCCCCAGAGACCAGCAAAGACAAATCCTGATTGGATCTTTTTTCTCTTCAGTGTTAAACCTTTCCTTTCAAACAAAAACTGGGGAGAATATCAGAACATCAAATATGAACACATAAATACTGGACATTTTGAACTCTTATTATGGTGGTGATTTGTCGAAATTACAATCATGGTCTTGAATTGGACTCGCATTTTTCTGGTCTCGGTGTTGACTCAGTCTCGGATGCCTTGGTCCCTCCCGGTCTCGGTGTTGACTTGGTCCCGTCTCGGTCTTGACTTGGTCTCTATTTGCTCCGGTCCTGGTCTTGAATCAGTCTCGCTTTAGGTGGTCTCAAACACAACACTGGCACAGTTGAACTAAGCTCATGAGGCATTACTAAGTTATATTCTCCAGGAATCAATGGGTATATATCATTAATTTCTGCATGCAAAAATGGATGTAGCAACTAAGGATTCCAGCTTTAATCAACAATGCATCTCCAATGAAGTATGTTATTCCACATATKTTCATATAAAGTATGACAATTTTTCATACACACTATGGTAATTTGAATGAATGAAAGCAGCACTATCAAAATGACATTTGGGAGATAGCAAATAGAGTATAACCTTGTTTAATTAAAATGAGTCCCCTCTCCACCTAAAAAGGGTCAACTTAAGTTTTCTCTGTGGCTAAGTCTGCTCTAATAGCTTCTGTGACATTTGTGTTATTACAAGTGGATGCCAAGGGAAGCCAGGCTTCCCCAAAAAAATTACCAACGTCTCTCTGTGCATTTTAGCCAGTTAACCTAGGACAACAAAAAATACAAGCGTTTACTGTATGAGTCATAGACAGTTTCATCAACATGAAAAAGAGGAGGGTGGCATTGGCATTTCTCTATAAGTAGAAAGTGGTGGAAAAAGTACCCAATTGTCATACTTGAGTAAAAGTAAAGATACCTTAATAGAAAATGGCTCATGTAAAAGTGAAAGTCATCCACTAAAATACTACTTTAGTAAAAGTCTAAAAGTATTTYGTTTTAAATATACTTAAGTACCAACACAGACAACTTACAAACGATTACGTTTTGTAAGTCTGCCAAGGATGTTCTCTTGATTAGTGTGTGAAATGGACCATTTTCCTGTCCTGCTAAATATTCGAAATGTAACAAGTACCTTTGGGTGTAAAAAGTTATTTATTAACTTTTTCTTAATTATTTTCTTAAAGAATGTAGTGGAGTAAAAGTAAAAAGTTGTCCAAAATATAAATAGTAAAGTAAAGTACAGAGACTCCAAAAAGTAGTACTTTAAAGTACTTTAACTTAAGTACTTTACACCACTGCAAGTAGGGTTAGTCAACATGTTGTTGTTTAATCTTTCACAAACACATGCATACACGCACACACACACACACACACAAATCAGAAACATGAGCAGCCACATCATATTTAGCTTATGTTGATTGGACTAAATTGTTTTTGGTATCTCTTCGATGTCACTGTAAGATTAGGTGATTTGATGACGTTGAAATGTTGAAGTTGAAATGGTGCTGGAATAGTGGAGGAAGCTCCAGTTTTCTTTGCGACTTGTGGCAACTCTCTGTGGTTCTAAATCCACATTTCGGAAAKATTAACTTGCTTGATCATGCTGTAGGTCTTGTAACTGTTTGTTACATGCTTTGTGGACTTCCTCGGACAGAGGTTGCTTTCCGGTTTTGTGATGAAACTAATGTGTGGTTGAATGTAGTCTGCCACTGTCTTCTTATTGTCTCTGCCTTAGGACTATATATCACGGTCACAAGGCATATGAACTAACAGGTTATAGAGCAGGTTACACAATTATCACAACACATAGGTTGTAATATGGCTTTTTTTCTGGCTTGGCTTCCCGGTTGATTTTACTCATGCACCGCTATTGGTTATTGCCACCGCTTGAAATGAGAGCATTACAACCATGCAAGACAGGTTCCTGGGTTAATACGGTTTCTCTGGTTTGATGTCAAAAGGTTAGACATATGTAAATCATCACCGATGTGGAGAAAACGCTCATTTAAATTCCTCATGGCTCTCAATAGCTAGGTTTCCATCTAATTGGTGACAGATTTTCATGCGAATATTCTAAAATCCGCATAAAAACAATATGCTCACTTTCCCACCAGAGATGGGTTTCCATCAAAATTGACTTGTTGCAGATAAAAGACTGTCCGTGAGGACGTAGTGCACATAAGAATACATTATGCTGTTAAATTCCCATGTACCGAATAAAAAATACAAGTTAAATGAGTTTTCATTTTTATGTAATTATGTTTCTCACAAAATGTTTTGCATTCTATAGCTAGTGTGCCCACTCGGGTATTGGCACGTGCGGTGTAGACATCTGTCACGATCGTCTTCGTGTGAAAGAGTGGACCAAGGCACAGCGTGATATAGATACATCTTCACTTTATTTGAGAAGATGAAACTAACACTAAATACAAACTAAACAAAAAAACGACCGTGAAGCTACAAACGAAAGTGCAGACACAAGCTACTAACGTCAAYCATAGACAATTACCCACAACCTACCTAATGCCTATGGCTGCCTAAATATGACTCTCAATCAGAGACAACGATAGACAGCTGTCTCTAATTGAGAACCAATCCAGGCAACCATAGACTTACATAAACACCTATACTGAACACAACCCCATGAACTCTACCAAAACCCCCTAGACAATACACACACCCTAGACTAGACAAAAAACACAAACATCCCCCATGTCACAACCTGACCTAACTAAAATAATAAAGAAAGATAACTAAGGCCAGGGCGTGACAACGTCAGCGCACAGATACAAGCGTGCGCTGTTTAGCTAGAGTCCACATAAACCTACATGATGAGATTATTATGGACTAAAGAGCGAGATTGTTTTAATTGTTAAACGGCAGCCAAGGATCGATGATCATGTCAGCAGAATTATTGGAAAGGAGCATCAAGCTCATGACGTTGCACTTTCACCTCCTTGTGAAGTTCATCATCATTTATTGAATCTGTAGCCTAATATACTGCGTGCTTTCCTTACGTGTTGTAGTGGGAGGACCACAAAACATGTCATTGCGTGACTCCAAATTTGCTTTGATATGATGGTTATCATATAAAAATGTGCAAATAGTAGRATTTCCATGACATTTCTCCAGTAATTAACCCAGGGCCAGACCCTCCCTTAACCCGGACGAAGCTGTGCCTATTGTGCGCCACCCTATGGGACGACCGGGCACGAACCCGGATCTGTACTGAAACCTTAAGCACTGTYCCTTAGACCGCTGCGCCACTCGGGAGGCCCTGTCTTGACATTTTTTTATCTGATGTATAAAAAGGTTGGATGGAAAGCTGGTTAGTGATCCAAAATATCATCATGGTCTAAGTGTGTTTGGGGTTTCTTCAATGTTGTGCTGTGTATGATGAGGCTGGATCCAAACTGCTGAGCTGTGCAGTGTCAGTGTGTGAACCAGCATTGAACATGGAAGGGCACCCAATATGTGGACCAGCTGCATTTCAAATCTAAACCCCAGCTCCACTGACTGCCTCATATCACATTTATCAGGATTAAAGTGAGACATTCATTGCCGGAGAGTGTAGGCTATACATGATGTCAGCTACCTAAAAAGTAAATTTTCTGACATTTTCAGTTGAAAAATAAACTGTAGAATAAGCTGATTGAGGAGTGAGGAGAAAAGTCTGCTTCACTTCCTCAATGTGAACATTGAGAGCTTGGGGAGGTTTGTGGGCTCAACCATCCATGATTCTTTTCGTATCTCATTGGTCAGGCTATAATACTGTATAATACCGCATAATTGAAATATTGTTAATAACAAGGTGATTCAAACTATAAAAGATGATTTAAGATTTCTTATATGCTATATTAAGATACCAACAGAGCGCAGAGATAATAATTATCCTAAAGATGTAGCTGTGCGCTTCATGTAGGCCTACAATATATGCATGTCATCTTTTCAATGGAATGAAAGGTTTGGGTTTCACATTTCTTGTCGGCTTTGATTCATGTCTAAGCACCCTATCCATATTTATCACCATCAGGAGCTTATGAAAGCACATTAATTAGGGTCATTTTCCAGCTGCTTGTAGTTGACTGAGGGGGCACAAAGTACGTGAGGATGCTTGACTGGGTATTTAGCATTTTTTAAACACCTGAAATAGCCTTTTCTTGCAAACGAGCCATAATCATTATTCTTAATTCTATGTAAAAAAATAAATGTTTATTTTTCCTCCTGACTGGTGTTTTTTTTTTAAGACACTAAATATGCTTCTCTGCATTTCTCCTAAAATCTGGGTAAAAGATTGAAATGAATATGAGTCTTATTCAGTACATTTAGTAATTGCATGCTTTCTAAAGTCTACCAACCTTGCCAGCAGGCATGCCGGCTAAGATAGTTAGACAAGCTAGCTACTCTAACTCAATTGATAGACTGAAATGGCTTCTTGGTAGGTAGTTATGAGGTTGGGAGATTAGGAACCTATCTGGCCTAGCTAAAGCCAAGTTCATAAAATTGCTAGGTGGCTAGTAGTATTACAGAGAAACAACAACAACAAATGTATAATTCTAATAATTATTATTATTATTAAACAGGACAAATCTGAGGTGGCATGACACTTCTGAGTGAGGAAGAAAGCCTGAAAGGACACCAGGAGTCCATTTGTCACTATTTAGTTGAGAAAGAAACACAATTTGCCATAATATGAGTTTTTTGTGTGCGTTATCTGGTTTCTCCTGGGTAGAAAATGGACTCCCATAATTGGAGTCTCACCAGCATCACGCCCTGCTATTGTTGCTGTGTTAAAGATGTGCTATTCCCTTGCAAGATCAAAGCAATTGATTACTCATGCGGTTTATGTGACTAAACGGGGTCCCTTAACAAGTCACACATGTTTTGATGTCCTATGAATCACTCTACAGAACATTATGTCTCGAACATTGTTTTGTTGTAATGCCTTTCATGTGATATACTGTATTTTGCAATTCTTTGTTTTTGTCATTTAGAGATGACATGAAAAGTATAATTTATTAGAGAGAGGAACCACATTATTAACCCCGTATTCCCTGCTTTAATGTCATGCCTAAATTATTTGCTAGTTTTAGTCAAGGTCAATCATGGTTATTAGAGGCATAAGTTAATTTGGTCACAACAATCAGGAGCTTCGCAAGGCCATTGTGGGCTGATGATTGCCTAAGCCTCAGAGGACAAAGAGGGTGAATCGATAAACTGTTAATAAAGCTGCATACAAGATAATAATATTTATGGCTTAATTTCAACCTCGTCTTCATTGATCATTCTACTGTAACCTTCATGCAACTTACAGGTTTTCTATTGAAGCGCTGAAGCAGAACACTGAGCTATATAACATAAATTGTAACATATAATTAGCTGTATCGCATTAGCCGCCAATAACAATGTGATGTATGTGTTGCTTTGTAAAAGACATTTGCATGTGTAAGTATAACATACCGTATCTTTATACCTTCCATCTTACTCACTTGACAACAAGAATATTGCATCAGCGCTTCAGCCAATGGTTTTCTAGGTCAACCATGTCCCTCAGGTTTCATTATCCCTAGTCAGTATTATGAGCTTTGTGCCAAGCAATGTTATAATTTGGTTTAATTAATGTTCACTCTGAATATATTTCTAGGTTGTAAAATTGACTAACACATGGGTTTCCATACACAAGTTTGCTGGTTCTAATCCCTCCCCAAACTTAACTAATCACATTTGTTTCTGTCCTCGAGTCAGAGCTGCCCTTAAAAGGAATGTGGGAAACTCCTTTCTGTAGTGTTTCAGGGGATTGAGTTGAAACATGAATGAAGACTTGACTGCCCAAGAGAACATTTGTCTTTCTGTCTAGAAAAACCTTGGCCTCAGGCCTTGTAAGTCATCCTATTCATGTCACCTTGGCAGTACATAGATGATCCTGGTTTTACTGCCCAGAGACTCCTCACTTTGAACAGCTGTGACCCACTCCTGTTGATGTCACTGCCAACTCAGCAGAAACATTTAACATTTCTCAAGGGCACACTACATATTGCATGGCACATCATTATAATGTTAGCCCACAGTTAGCCCAAACCAGCATTGTATTGGCAGACAACATGCCCATTTGGTCAACCTGAAATCATTACAACCCACATAATGTAGATCCATATTGAATTTCCCATTGACAGCGTGAACCCTATAGGAAAACATTTGCATTGAACCATAAGGGGATATATTTGCAATCAGAGCTTATCATTGCCGGACACATTCATCAGTCATGCATGATGAGTCTGGTGAAAATCCATGAGCGCTCTGCTGTGTTGCTCTGCCGTGTTTGGCTATTGGTGCATGACAGATGAAGGACCAGTGGTGCACATCCTCTGACAGTGGTGCTGGTCTGCGCTGTGGCAGCTCAGGTGTTTGGTAGATGCGTGAGGTCACAGGTCAAGGTGTGTGTGTGTGCATGTTTTCACACCTCGATCACAGCTGATCTCATTATGCGTGTGATGTAATAAAACCTGCAAAGAGGTGTGGGGTAGGTTGTGATGGATAACTAATGTCAAGGAATTATATGTTTAGGGCTCTATTCAATCAGCGTTACAGATTCTGCGATATTAACGCAAAGGCAGTTTCCGATTGAGCCAATATATGCAGTGTTTATCATGAATGTAGTCTCCGCTAAAGTTGGAACATTGCATTTAAATTTCCATCACGCTGTAAAGCTGAACTTCTGCAAWYCAGATTGAATAAAMCCCTRAGTCTTCAGAACAGGTTACTATATTTCCAAATGAGATTTCAACATCTTCCACCAGTCCTACAGCGATTCTTCTATAATGGATTGAAATCATACATGGAGTTAGTTGATTAATACTGGTAGTTGCTTCTCTTGGTCTTTTCTTGAGTACATGTTTTTGTACCATTTCCATTGTTTTAGCATCATMCTTTATTCATGCTTGTGGGCTCCGTTATGGCACAAGGGGGAGTGCAACCTACTTTGTATCCAAAAATTGACATAATAGTAACTGACATAGAGTATTATGGGTCCCTCATCACCAATGACAGTGATCAACACATCAAATGATGGACTCTACACTGTAACACCATATGACACTTCATATTTGTAGATTCCATTTAACAATACATTTTACTCTCATGGAGCAGTATTTCATTGCAGAAGTATTTATTTTACAGCATTTCATATTGTGAAAAATTATGTCCACAAATTCACATGTATGGCAAGCCCTCGGACATATTGTAGAACACAATGTTTCACATATCAATGCCAAGAGATGAGTTTGATATACATTGTCTGTATCTTGAGAGGCTAACTTATTATATAATTCTCTGTATATTGATAGGCTAACTTATTATATAATTCTCTGTATATTGATAGGCTAACTTATTATGTAATTTTCTGTATCTTGATAGGCTAACGTATTATGTAATTCAAGGCAGAATTTGAAGCAGATGCTAGCCGGAACATACAGAGACATGAATACACTTAAATGTATGAACATACAGTTCAAACACACCCACTCATACACTGTAAATTCTACATGTTTGTTCAGTAAAAGTGAAGGTATTCATCAGCTCTTATGTCTATTGGATAAATATCACCCACAATAAAACCAGTCTGGGTCTGTGTTTGACATTCAGGTTGTATGAATCCTGGCCTTCTCTCTTGAAACCCCAATAAAAGGTTTCCACACCCAGTCAAGCATTTAACTTTGTGACTATGCCAGGGATTCAGCTTTTACAGGCACATTTAACATTTCTAGAGAAAATTGGTCATTGTGTAGCTCAAGACTTGTTCATGATCCAGGAGGTTGAGAAATGTGTAATTTGATGTTCTATAACAGGCTAATAGTGAACCAAAACAGTTTGACCATCATTTAATCCTGCACTGTAAAAAAAAAATCTAGTTGTTTAAACMAAATATTGTTAAGTAACTGATTCCACAGCCTTTTAAAGTTTACTCAACTTTTCGATTAAAAAAGCTACCAGAACGTAACATTTTTATTTGGCCCAAACTTAGCAACAACTGGAGACAACTTTGGCAGAAATTAAGTCAACTTAAAATGTTGTGCTTGCTCAACTTGTCTCAAATGTTCATTCAACTAGAAAGTATTATTTGGGCATCTTCACAAAAATAGGCTGTGGAACAAGTTACACACAATGCTTTTGACATAAAATGTTTTCAACGTACATACAGTGCATTCGGAAAGTATTCACACCCCTTCTCTTTTTCCACATTTTGTTACGTTACAGCCTTGTTCTAAAATGGATTAAATTGTTGTTTTTTTATCATCAAGCTACACACAATACCCCATAATGACGAAGCAAAAACAGGTTTAGTCAATTTTGCAAATTTATAAATAATAAACAACACAAATACCACATTTACATAAGTATTCAGACCCTTTACTCAGTACTTTGTTGAAGCACCTTTGGCACCGATTACAGCCTTGAGTCTTCTTGGATATGATGCTACAAGCTTGGCACACCTGTATTTGGGATGTTATTCCCCTTCTTCTCTGCAGATCCTCTCAAGCTCTGTCAGGTTGGATAGGGAGCGTCGCTGCACAGCTATTTTCAGGTCTCTCCAGAGATGTTTGATCGGGTTCAAGTCCGGGCTTTGGCTGGGCCACTCAACAACATTCAGAGACTTGTCCCGAAGCCACTCCTTCGTTGTCTTGACTGTGTGCTTAGGGTCGTTGTCCTGTTGGAAGGTGAACCTTCTCCCCAGTCTGAGGTCCTGAGCGCTCTGGAGCAGGTTTTCATCAAGGATCTCTCTGTACTTTGCTCCGTTCATCTTTCCCTCGATCCTGACTAGTCTCCCAGTCCCTGCCGCTGAAAAACATCCCCACAGCATGATGCTGCCACCACCATGCTTCACCGTAGGGATGGTGACAGATTTCCTCCAGATGTGACGCTTGGCATTCAGGCCAAAAAGTTCAATCTTGGTTTCATCAGACCAGGGAATCTTGTTTCTCATGGTCTGAGAGTCTTTAGGTGCCTTTTGGGAAAATCCAAGCGGGCTGTCATGTTCCTTTTACTGAGGAGTGGCTTCCGTCTGGCCACTCTACCATAAAGACCTGATTGGTGGAGTGCTGCATAGATGGCTGTCCTTCTGGAAGGTTCTCTCATCTCCACAGAGGAACTCTGGAGCTCTGTCAGAGTGACCATCGGGCTGTTGGTCACCTCCCTGACCAATGCCCTTCTCTCCCGATTGCTCAGTTTGGCCAGGCAGCCAGCTCTAGGAAGAGTCTTGTTGGTTCCAAACTTCTCCCATTTAAGAATGAAGGAGGCCACTGTGTTCTTGGGGACCTTCAATGCTGCAGACATTTTTTGGTAACATTCCCCAGATCTGTACCTCGACCCAATCTTGTCTCGAGCTCTACGGACAATTACCAGCAACCTCATGGCTTGGATTTTGCTCTGACATGCACTGTCAACTGTGGGACCTTAAATAGAGAGGTGTGTGGCTTTCCAAACCATGTTCAATCAATTGAATTTACTACAGGTGGACTCCAATCAAGTTGTAGAAACATTTCAAGGATGATCAATGGAAACAGGATGCACCTGAGCTCAATTTCGAGTCTCATAGCAAAGGGTCTGAATACTTATGCAAATAAGGTATTTCTGTTTTTTATTTGTAATAAATTTGCTAACATTTCTAAAAAAAAACTGTTTTAGTTTTGTCATTATCTGGTATTGTGTGTAGATTGATGAGGAAAAAACGATTTAATCCATTTTAGAATTCGGCTGTAACGTAACAAAATGTGGAAAAAGTGAAGTTGTCTGGATACTTTCCGAATGCACTGTATTTGACATACGTTGATGTTGATTTATACAGTAATTATTTTCCAACATGTTCTCGCCTTGGATTTTAAGTCACAATCTCTTGGTTCACGGCATACCGCACTTCCTGCTACGCCACCATGTCTGTGTCAATGACTAATTTCACACATTGTACTTCAAAGTAAATCTCAGCTCTGTTGAAAGTACACTTGAGTAAAACTATTATATTTATCATAGTTATTAAAGAGTAACATTAAAACAGTAATATGCTCCACCAACATCAGGCAACGATACAGAAAACCCTACAATTGCTGAAATAAGTCAATCAAATAAATGATAAGAGAACATGTCATGTATCAGTATGCCGAGGTGAGTACAGAGTCAGGCGCAGGACACAGAACTGAGTACTTTACTCGGAAAATAATCAACCATAAATTCCACGCAGGGAAAACACACCATAACACAGAAGAATGATAACACTAGACAAGGAACAATCACGCACAAAACATAATGAGAACCAGAGGGTTAAATAGGAAAATAATGATAACGGAATGGGAACCAGGTGTGTACAATCAAGACATAACAAATGGAAAAAGAAACGTGGATCGGTGGCAGCTAGAAAGCCGGTGACGACGACTGCCGAACGCCGCCTGAACAAGGAGAGGCACCAACTTCGGCGGAAGTCGTGACAGAACAGTCCGATTAACTGATGATTGACACAGATATGGTGGTGTAGACGGGAGATTGGAATGCGTTGAACCTGAAAGTTGTGAGTTCAAATCCCAGGTGAGGACACGCTTCAGTTAAATAATAACTACTGTAAACATGCACAATGTCAACCTATGTTAAATATGAACACTACCGGTCAAAAGTTTTAGAACACCTACTCATTCAAGGGTTTTTCTTTATTTTTCCTATTTTCTACATTGTAGAGTAATAGTGAAGACATGAAAACTATGAAATAACACACATGGAATCATGTAGTAACCAAAAGAGTGTTAAATAAATCTAAATATATTTGAGATTTGAGATTCTTCAAATAGCCACATTTTGCCTTGATGACAGCTTTGCACACTCTTGGCATTCTCTCAACCAGCTTCATGAGGTAGTCACCTGGAATACATTTCAATTAACAGGTGTGCCTTTTTAAAAGTTAATTTGTGGAATTTATTTCCTTCTTAATGCATAAGAGCCAATCAGTTGTGTTGTGACTAGGTAGGGGTGTTCAACAGAAGAGCCATGTTTGGTAAAAGACTAAGTCCATATTATGGCAAGAGCAGCTCAAATAAGCAAAGAGAAACAACAGTCCATCATTACTTTAAGACATGAAGGTCAGTCAATACGGAAATTTCAAAAACTTTAAAAGTGTCTTCAAGTACAGTTGCAAAAACCATCAATCGCTATGATGAAACTGGCTCCCATGAGGACCACCACAGGAATGGAAGACCGAGTTAGCTCTGCTGCAGAGGATACAGTGGCTTGTGAAAGTATTCACCCCCCTTGGCATTTTTCCTATTTTGTTGCCTTACAACCTGCAATTAAAATGTATTTTTGGGGGGCTTTGTATCATTTGATTTACACAACACGCCTACCACTTTAAAGATGCAAAATATGTTGTATTGTGAAACAAACAACAAATAAGACAAAAAATCCTGAAAAGTTGAGCGTGCATAACTATTCACCCCCCAAAGTCAATACTTTGTAGAGCCACGTTTTGCAGCAATTACAGCTGCAAGTATCTAGGGGTATGTCTCTATAAGCTTGGCACATCTAGCCACTGGGATTGTTGCCCATTCTTCAAGGCAAAACTGCTCCAGCTTCTTCAAGTTGGAAGGGTTCCGCTGGTGTACAGCAATCTTTAAGTCATACCACAGATTCTGAATTGAATTGAGGTCTGGGCTTTGACTGGGCCATTCCAAGACATMTAAATGTTTCCCCTTAAACCAATCAAGTGTTGCTTTAGCAGTATGCTTAGGGTCATTG
Source organism: Salvelinus sp. IW2-2015 (assembly GCF_002910315.2). Lineage (NCBI taxonomy): Eukaryota > Metazoa > Chordata > Actinopteri > Salmoniformes > Salmonidae > Salvelinus > Salvelinus sp. IW2-2015. The sequence continues at coordinate 3,748,234 of NW_019942514.1, read as the reverse complement.
GCCTGCTGGAAGGTGAACCTCCGTCCCAGTCTCAAATCTCTGGAAGACTGAAACAGGTTTCCCTCAAGAATTTCCTTGTATTTAGTGCCATCCATCATTCCTTCAATTCTGACCAGTTTGAAAGTCCATGTCGATGAAAAAGATCCCACAGAATGATGCTGCCACCACCATGCTTCACTGTGGGGATGTTCTCGGGGTGATGAGAGGTGTTGGGTTTGCGCCAGGCATAGCGTTTTCCTTCCCACATGCCTTTTGGCGAACACCAAACGTGTTTGCTTATTTTTTCTTTAAGCAATGGCTTTTTTCTGGACACTCTTCTGTAAGCCCAGCTCCGTGGAGTGTATGGCTTAAAGTGGTCCTATGAACAGATACTCCAATCTCCGCTGTGGAGCTTTGCAGGTCCTTCAGGGTTATCTTTGGTKTTTTTGTTGCCTCTCTGAATAATGCCCTCCTTGCCTGGTCCGTAAGTTTTGGTGGGCAGCCCACTCTTGGCAGGTTTTATGGTGCCATATTCTTTGTTTTTTTATATTGGATTAAATGGTGCTCCGTGGGATGTTCAAAGTTTCTGATATTTTTTTATAACCCAACCCTGATCTGTACTTCTCCACAACTTTGTCCCTGACCTGTTTCGAGAGCTCTTGGTCTTCATGGTGTCGCTTGCTTGGTGGTGCCCATTGCTTAATGATGTTGCAGACTCTGGGGCCTTTCAGAACAGGTGTATATATACTGAGATAATGTGACACTTAGATTGCACACAGGTGGACTTTATTTAACTAATTATGTGACTTCTGAAGGTAATTGGTTGCACCAGATCTTATTTAGGCTCTTCATAGCAAAAGGTGTGAATACGTATCCACGCACCACTTTTCCGRTATTTTTTTTTAAACAGTTATTTTTTACATTTCACTTCACTAATTTGGACTATTTTGTGTATGTCCATTACATGAAATTCAAATAAAAATCCATTTAAATGACAGGTTGTAATGCAACAAAATAGGAAAAACGTCACGGGGGATGAATACTTTTGCAAGGCACTGTAAGTTCATTAGAGTTACCAGCCTCAGAAATTGCAGCCCAAATAAATGCTTAAGAGAGTTCAACAGACACATCTCAACATCAACTGTTCAGAGGAGACTGTGTGAATCAGGCCTCCATGGTCGAATTGCTGCAAAGAAACCACTACTAAAGGACACCAATAATAAGAAGAGACTTGCTTGTTCCAAGAAACACGAGCAATAGACATTAGACCGGTGGAAATGTGTCCTTGGGTCTGGAGTCCAAATTGGAGATTTTTGGTTCCAACCACTGTCTTTGTGAGACGCGGTGTGGGGGAACAGATGATCTCTGTATGTGTATTTCCCACCGTAAAGCATGGAGCAGGAGGTGTTATGGTGTGTGGGTGCTTTGCTGCTGACACTMTCTGTGATTTATTTAGAATTCAAGGCACACRTAACCAGCATGGCTACCACAGCATTCTGCAGCGATACTCCATCCCATCTGGTTTGGGCTTAGTAGGACTATCATTTGTTCTAAACAGAACAATGACCCAACACACCTCCAGGCTGTGTAAGGGCTATTTTACCAAGGAGGAGAGTGATGGAGCATTGACCTGGCCTCCACAATCCCCCGACCTCAACCTGAGATGTTTTGGGATGAGTCGGACCTCAGAGTGAAGGAAAAGCAGCCAACAAGTGCTCAGCATATGTGGGAACTCCTTCAAGACTGTTGGAAAAGCATTCCAGGTGAAGCTGGTGGAGAGAATGCCAAGAGTGTGCAAAGCTGTCATCAAGGCAAAGGGTGGCTATTTGAAGAATCTCAAATATAAAATATATTTTGATTTGTTTAACACTTTTTTGGTTACTACGTGATTCCATATTTGTTATTTCATAGTTTTGATGTCTTCACTATTATTCTACAATGTAGAAAAGAGTAAAAATAAAGAAACGCCCTTGAATGAGTAGGTGTTCTAAAACTTTTGACCGGTAGTGTATGTTGAAAGTGTTGCATGTTAAAAGCAATGTTTGTGTCTGTAACCAGTTACACAGACTTTTTTSTAGTTAAGATGCCCAAATAATAGTTGTATGAACATATGAGACAAGTTGAACAAACACATAATTTGATGTTTACTGAATTTTTTGCCCAAGTTTTCTAAAGTTGGCGCTAGGTTTGGGCCAACTAAACATTTTAAGTTCAGTTAACACTTTAACTGAAAAGGTTAGTAAACTAAAATAGGCTGTGGAACCAGTTACTTAATAATAATTAGTTGAAACAACTGTATATTTTTTACGGTGTGTCCATCAACTATAAATAGAATAGAGTAAGATCCTTATCTCCGTGTAACAGTTTCACAATGAAAAAGAAACGTAAATTATGTACACACTAGTGTATGCAAAACAAAAACATAAAAAACACATCATCATGTTAGGAAATAATCGCATCAAATAAATTAGATTATTGATATGATTTGGCAAAAACTGGTTGAATCAACTTTGTGTCCATGTCATTTCAACCCCAAAAATCTGTTAGATGACGTTGAATCAACATGGAAAACTGATTGTATTTGCAAAAAGTCATCAACGTAAGGGCATTTTGAATTTTTTTCACCCAATGTTTTACCTAAATCTAATGACATGGTGAAATGTTTTGTTGATTTCATGTTGAATTCACGGTAGTTGACAACTCAACCAAATGTAAATCAAAACTAGAAGCTGAACTGACGTCTGTGCCCAGTGGATAATGTCATAGCCAGCCAAGAAGTAATGGTTTCAGTCGAGTCTGGTTTGGATAGCTATTACTAATGATGCAGCGGATCTGAAATGCAACGGTCAGTCGCGCAGGGAATTACGCGCAATGCGCCGCGAGCCACCATAATCCCCAAATGGGAGCCCTTGCAAAACACAAATAACAAATCTGAATTTTCCAAATGTCAGTTTTTTATTCAGTTGTATTCACAATTTATTATAATCGGCTTAAGTATATATTACATATTAAACCTGAATTTGAGTATTGCGCAACGTTAGCTACTGTGTAAAAATTGTGGTCCCCATAATACCATCATTTCATAAAGGTTTATCGTGACCTAAATTGCATCATATGAATGCATTTACAGATATAACACCACACAGGGGTATCTGTATTGTATGCTGTATTGTATAGAGCAATAATGCAAACAAAATAGGACATGGAAGACATATGTTCAGGATATGCAAAATCTGAAGCGTAAGAGTTTATGGAAAGCTTTTTTAAAGTGATCATTGGACATGGTATATATAATTGGATTGATTAACGAGTTGAGATAACCAAGCCAGGTGAAYAAGTCAAACAACTCGGGGTAAAAACAAGTTTCACATGCGGCCACCACCAGGGTGTATATGAAAAAGGGRAACCAGCATATAATGTATGCGCCTAATATTATTCCCAATGTTTTGGTCGCTTTCCTCTCTCTAGCAGCTGATATTTTTTTCTTCTCCAAAAGTGCGTCAGACACGGTTACTTTCACATGGTTCTTACTTGCCAAGGACCCCGTGTCACTGAAGTGGGTATCGTGTCTTTTACACTGAGTAGATGATGTCGATGCCACAGATCCAGGGGAGTTGGTGATCAGGTGCGCTGAAGTGAGTCTTTTCCCTACCTTTTTGGGTGACTGTTTCAAAATGATCTTACGTGCTTCTAAGTATATCCTTCCATAAAGCACAATAAGCAGCAGAGTAGGGATGTAGAATGCTCCAAACGTGGAGTAAATAGTGTAGAAAATGTGATCCGTGTTGACATTGCATTCAGTTAACTCCTCCGCTTTCACCTGGCGCCAGAAAAGCGGAGGCAGGGAGATGGAGATAGCGATGACCCAAGCCGTCACGATCATTCCCGCCGCGCGCGCTGGCGTGCGCTTTTTGGAGTACTCAACGGCGTCTGTTATTGCCCAGTATCGATCCAAAGCGATTACGCATAAGTGAAGGATAGAAGCAGTGCAACATGTTATATCTGAGGATAACCAAATGTCACATYTAACTTGTCCCAAAGTCCAGGTGTGACTCACCGTGTACAGGACGCATATTGGCATCACCAAAATGGACACCAAGAGGTCGGTGACAGCTAGAGACGCTATGAGAAAGTTTGCTGGAGTGTGCAGTTTCTTAGACTGATAAATCGTTGCAATGACAAATGCGTTGGATAAAGTAGTAGCGAGTGTGACAACGAAGAGAATCACTGCCAAACTGGTTTGATACGCCAAACTCTCATCATTTTCATCAAGCTCTGAAGATTCTGTCACATTGGTATCGTTTGTGATATTCATCATTTGTCCATATAATACAGGAGTTGACTGGAGTTGACGCTCCATCCCCTTAGTCGCTTTTCTCCATCACTGATTGATTAATCATTTTGAAACAGTGTGGTCAGTCCAAAGAGAAGGGATATTCTTCTTATGTTGCCAAGTCTCCAACATCCATTTTTTTCTTAATAAATTTCAATCAATCTAGTGAAGTATTTTGGGACAGGAAACATTGTTGTCCGTTTCTTCTTCATTTTTTTTTCATTGCAGAAGCGACCCAATTATAATTGTTGATGTAAAAAAAGGATTTTGAAGTAAATATCCATTATGTTCTCTGGAAAATGTATAACAACGTCTGTCCTCAACTGTTTTAACAGTTTAGCTATCTGAACAAAATAAATAGTATGTATATAGAAAGTTTATCAAAATAAACCTTGAGACTGATGAAAGAACAATGACTTGCAGCCATTTGACAAATGTTGCAACTGCAAGCTTACCATTTGCATTGTAATCCTTGTCTCCTGGAGCTGTCTTACAGGCTGCTTCAGTTGAATGGGGAGGAGACCTCCACTCTTGGTTTTATACAGCTGCTGCCGCCTGCCTCTGACAGCAAACATTAACATGCAGCATTGATCACAGTGATTCTTCTGGAGAGGTGAGCACATCTCCACTGGGTCATAGTGCCCTGCGATTTCTACCTGTCACCATGAGTCATGTATTTACAACTTTATCATTAATATCCATGTTTACTAGACCTATATTGAACCTGAAACACACAAACGATAGACTACTAGAGATAAAACAATTTCAACATAGAATAGATCCATCACTTCCTACATCTGTCAAATCATTGGCCACTCATGGTCTGAGTAAATACATTACCAGAGGCATTGTATACCTTTACTGCATTTAGACAATAGGCCTACATATCACATCAAATCATAATTTTAATTTCCAACACGTATAGTAGGCTACAATGGTCTTGAGCTACGTGTATCTTCCAAGGTTGTGGTCAGATAATATGTATTGTGCTGGGATTGGGAGACTGCAGAGCCATTTTCATATAAAAATTATTAATGTTCTCCAATAAAAGAGAAGATTCCTCCACTTTGTGTGAAAGTGTAGTCATTTATTTGGCAGGTAGGAGTAGAGGTGTGACAGTATTCCCAGTGGAGGGACATGTGAAGGTGAAGCKTCTCTCCTCCATCGTATCATGTGCACCAGAGTGCAGGGTTAGGGGCAGCATTTTTCACGTTCGGATGAAAAACGTGCCAGAGTAAACGCCTGTACTCAGGCCAAAGCTAGAATATGCATATATTAGTAGATTTGGATAGAAAACACCCTGACGTTTCTAAAACTGTTTGAATGATGTCTGTGAGTATAACAGAACTCATATGGCAGGCGAAAACCTGAGAAAAATCCAACCAGGAAGTGGGACATCTGAGGTTTGTAGTTTTTCAAGTCATCCTTTTGAATATACAGTTTAAATGGGGTCATATTGCACTTTAAGGCTTCCACTAGATGTCAACAGTCTTTAGAACCTTGTTTCAGGTTCTACTATGAAGGGGGAGCGAATTAGAGCTGTTTGAACCAGGTGTCTGGCAGAATGCCATGAGCTAATTCTCGCGAGTTGCGTTCCTTTTCATTTCTAAAGACAAAGGAAACATTATTGAAGATTTATGATAAAACATCCTAAAGATTGATTCTATACATCGTTTGACATGTTTCTACGAACTGTAATAGAACTTTTTTGACTTTTCGTCTGGACTTTCGTCTGGACTTGCCCGCGCCTTTCTGAATTTCGATTGGTGAACTAAACGCGCTCAACAAAAGGAGGTATTTGGACATAAAGATTAACTTTATCGAACAAAACAACATTTGTTGTGGAACTGGGATTCTGGGAGTGCATTCTGATGAAGAACATCAAAGGTAAGTGAATATTTATAAGCTATTTCTGACTTTTACTGACTCCACAACATCGGGTATCTGTATGGCTTGTTTTTGTGGCTTAGGCTGTACTCTATTATTGCATGTTGTGCTTTTTCCTAAAGCTTTTTTGAAATCTGACACAGCGGTTGCATTAAGGAGAAGTATATATTTAATTCTATGCATAACACTTGTATCTTTTATCAAAGTTTATGATGAGTATTTCTGTAAATTGATGTGGCTCTCTGCAATTCGCCGGATGTTTCGAGGCACACCATTACTGACACAAGCGCCAATGTAAACTGAGATTTTTGGATATAAATATGACTTATCGAACAAAACATACATGTATTGTGTAACATGAAGTCCTATGAGTGCCATCTGATAAGATCATCAAGGTTAGTGATTAATTTTATCTCTATTTCTGCTTTTTGTGACTCCTCTCTTTGGCTGGAAAATGGCTGTATGTTTTTCTGTGACTAGGCGCTGACTGAACATAATCGAATTGTGTGCTTTCGCTGTAAAGCCTTTTTGAAATCGACAGATGGCTAGATTAACAAGAAGTTAAGCTTTATTTGGTGTATTGCACTTGTGAATGTATGAATGTTAAAATTTCAAAACAATATTTTTGAATTTCACGCTCTGCCATTTCAGCGGATGTTGTCGAGGGGTTCCGCTAGCCTTAAGATTAAGCTTGTTTGATTAGATCTTATTGGAGTTTTTGCAGCTTGAGTCAGGCAAATGTAGAGTGTAGAACTTTCTTTAATATCACAAAACATAATGATTGTCATGGTGTCTTTCAAGTGTGTGCCACGATAGAAACTAAATTTGAAAAATATTGCTTTGCAAATGAGACACATAAGGACAGGGAGAGCCCCCATTCATTGACCAGCATTGATGATACTATTAGGAAACCATACCAATGCATGAGGGAAAATACTTTGATCCTTTGTGAATGAAAGAGTACTTTCTTAGTGTCAYGCTATGATCAAAGTAAACATACATGTATTCCATCACATATTGTGGCACAATCTGTGCTGTTGGTGAGAGAGAGACTTGGAGTGCACTTGTTGTCTGATTGAAATTGTGGTTTTGATTGCTCACCATCGAACCCTTTCCTCCAATCAGTCACAAAGCCAAGCATAATGAAAAGGATATTTAAATTTGTACTTCCAGGGGCGTCATGCACCCCAAATATCTGAGGGGSCACAAAGTACATGAGGATTGCTGGAAGGTAGTCCGCAGGGGGCTATGCACCCCATCAAGAGGTTGGAGAATTTAGTATTTTTCAAACACCTGAAACAGCGTTTCCTGCKATCTAGAGCCATAATCATTATGCTTAATTCTATGTAAAAAAAWAAATGTATTAATCTGCATTTTCTAAACATACCTCTTGAGCTGTCTGCATACTCCTGACTGGTGMTTWTTTTTTTTAAAGAAACTAAATATGCTTCTCTTCATCTCTGCTTAAATCTGGGTAAAATGCCAACATTTACATGTTTGTGAGAGTATCATCTTTCCATAGAGTGGTCATACTTGTTTGTAGACGGTTCGGACACTACAGACGTTTTGTGAGAAGACCGATTTTCGGGATTTCTCCTGGTCTGACAGACATCGCTGTAGCTCGGCCACCTTCCACTGAGATGCGGAAGGTCGACATTGGTGGATGCTGTGAATTGAGACAGTTATCTCTGGCTTAAACAGACYGATTTTGATGAGGATTTCTTTATTATGCTAAGTACATTTTCGCGGGGCGCGGAAATCAACTTTAGGGCGTTTTAAAGAAACTAAATATGCTTCTCTGCATCTCTGCTCCAATCTGGATCAAATATTGAAAGGAATGTGAGTTTTATTCAGTACATTTGGTAAATGCTTGCTTTTCTAAAGTATTTTCTAGACAAGCTAGCTACTCTGACTTTATTGATAGTTAGTTATGAGGTTGGGAGATTAGGAACCTATCTGGGCTAGCTAAAGCCAACTTCATAAAATTGCTAGGTGGCTGGTAGTGTCTTGGTCAGTTTCTCCATAATTCAAAGGTTTAGGTGTAATAACAATGTGGTAATGTGGTGTGGTAATAATAAACATGRCCAAGGATCGCTGTGCCCTTTTGGTACAGATACAATGGATTTATATGGCAATTTAGTTATTCTGTTTCATACTTTGCAGAGACTGAAAACATCATGTCATGTAAAAAAAAAAAAAAAGGTCTGGAAGCAAATATTCCAGCATTATTCTTTTTTATATTACATTTCTTCCAATACGATATGGACCATTGGGCCTGCAACAAATATTTATAGTACATGTAATATATTTTTGAAAGGGGGCACATCAAAGGCATAACTTATTTACTTTTTTGCTAAGTAAATATCTCCATAAATGACAGCAATCAGCTTTTAAATGATGGTTTATGATGTATATGATTGACATAGGGTATTTTCCCACTGGGCACAGATGTCAGTTCAATGTCTAYTTTTGATTTACATTTGTTTGAGCTGTCAACTAACGTGAATTCAACGTAAAATCAACAACAAATGTCACCATGTCATTGGATTTAGGTTTAAAGTGGGGTGAAAAAAATATGAAATGCCCTTACGTTGAGAAGTTTTTGCAAATCCAATCAGTTTTCCACGTTCTTTCAACGTCATCATATCGATTTTGGGGGTTGAAATGACATGGAAACAACGTGGATTCAACAGGTTTTTGCCCAGTGGGTTATTAAGAGACATTATTGATATTTCTCACAACCCACTGCCAGTGCAGTAGACGAGGATCTGAAGATCAATTCCATCCAGCACATTTATGACCCATGAAGTAACCAGTCATGCCACTGCAGAGATGGAGAGACTGCCTTTCATCACCTTAGATYAAGGCACAAGAGGCATCATGTCAGCCATATGTGTATATATAGCAGAAAAGTATTCAAATAGTATGTATTTTCTTTCAAATACTTTAGCTGCGCTTTATTGAGCTTGACTTACGAAATGGAAGCAATGGAATAGTCCCAGAAGTGCAAACCTGTTACCCCAACCATCTGGCACTCCATGCAGGCTCAATCAAACACTCAGTCAAACTTTGCTGATTGACATGTTGATTGTAGACCAAGTTTGAAGTGTACTGGGTAGCTCAAGTATTCAAATGACAATAGAATGGATTGAGCTGCTCTTTCAAGCAGGCTTATTTAAGAAGGCCAATTTCTCTGTTCTGAACTAATATATGTCAAGGGGGAAATTACTTTTACATTTCTTCACATTTGGTTCAAAGGTTCAGAGCTCCCTTTGATTTCCTTTAGTCATCTGTTCAAACTCTGGTTTGACCTCTAACAAAAGCATAAGATATTATGGTGGCAAACAAGCCAATGGGAACTTTTTCAAAATTGTTCAGGGATGACAAAGTGGTGTCAAATATATCATAGTTTGTCCACTGGGCACAGACGTCAATGCAACGTCTATTCCAAGTTGGTTCAACGTAATRTCATTGAAAMTATGTGGAATCCCGCGTTGATTCAACCAGTGTGTGCCCAYCGGATAGTTATCTAATTTCAATGAGGAACCATAAACGTCTTGGCGCTGGCTTAGTGCGGAGAATTTAACGTAAGATTCTTCACACTTTTTGGACTGTCTGCGGTGCGTCATAACTGTCAATACAATTGTAAACTGTACTACGTCTACGTCACCTTTTTGTTACACGAGGGGAGGCCCTCGGGACATGTTAAATACAGGTCTGTCAAATAAATGACAAAGAGTTAGCCAAAGTGCCGAGGTTTACTACAGATAAGACACACTAAATACAATTCATAAAACAGGTCACCACAACTTGAACCGACTCACTGGCTGTAACTGTGGCTTAGAGGGCACACACAATGAATTAGCAGCAGGGCAAGAAATAATAGCAAGTATTCGAGACTTAATCCTTGCGCATGTACAACACTTCTAGGAGAATAGCATGCACAAGTGTGTTATCATCTTACCAAATTAGCATGAGGAAGCGCATGTGAATTAATAAGACTTGCCTTTTCTTTAACTAAATAGTTCCCTCCTAAGAACAGCCAGCCGTAAAGGTCTCTGGGGAAGTGGTCACAAAATGAACAGGTAGACAAACAAACATTTTTTTTTAAATGAACTAGTCTGCCAAGTAGMTTACTCCAATTAGGGGAGGGGTGGTAGGGTTAMGGGAAAATAATAAAGAAAAATATATAAAGAAAAAAAWAWAWKTWTTTTATATATATATTTACWAAAAAATATACATTATATGGGGGATTGGAAATGATGCAGACAATTACATTGATGCAAGCCACAATTTATCRGCAAAATTAAAGCTGATRTACCCCCTAAAAATACAGTTCATTTTCTAAGGTGGACTAGACAAAATACCAAACCCTACCTGCCTACCGCAAGGCACACAAACGAATACTACAGTAAGAGCAGTGATAAGCTGCTTCTCCCCAAAACAGCGTTGAAGACGTTGCAAACCTTTGACGAACTGCCACAACCACAGCCCACGGGTATGGACAAATAGTGTGCGCCCTTCCTTCTTCTTCTTCCGCTTCTTCTTCTTCTTCAAGGCTTTATTGACGGACTATATTCAGAAAGGCGCATTGCTGCCTTGGGGTTTGGGGTAAAAACTGAGCTACCTGCACCCTTCCTTGTCGTCCATGGCACAACTGTTACTCAGGTATCTCTTCCTACTCTGTGACAGAAAGGGTTGATACAATCAATATTCTCCATTTGTTCCTCTGTCGTTTTTAATAAGTGTATGAAAGATTTTCACCACTCGTCCATGACAGATGTGTCTCAATCTAAAGAGATTGCTGTGAAAGATAGGCACAGATCCCGAGTAGACAGCCATACCCTCTGCCCGAGACAATAACGGGAAGCCGGGGTCCGGTGGCGGTCTGGAGGTGGTCTTAAGAAGAGCAGACCGGGCTCTCTTCCAGGTATGGCGACAGTGGCGTACAAACATCTGGGCCGAGGGTATGCTGACCTCTTCCTCTTGCTCAGGGAAGAATGGGGACTGATAACCCATTGAACACTTTAACGGCGAGAGACCAGTGGCTAAGCAGGGAAGTGTGTTACGGTCGTATTCCACCCACACAAGTTGCTGGCTCCAGGTGGTGGGGTTGGCGGAGATGAGGCAACAAAGTGTTGTCTCCAGGTCCTGATTGACTCGCTCCGACTGGCCGTTAGAATGGGGGAGAAACCCGGAGGACAGGCTGGCTGATGACCCAATGAGTGTGCAGAACACCTTCCAGAACCGGGATGAGAACTGAGGACCGTTGTCGGAGACTATGTCCCCTGGAAGTCCATGGATCTGGAAGACGTGCTGCACCATGAGCTGGGCCATCTCCTTGGCTGAGGGTAGCTTGGGGAGGGGAATTAAATGGGCGGCTTTGGAAAACCTGTCCATTATCATAAGGATAGTGGTGTTGCCATCAGATGGAGCGAGACCAGTGGTGAAGTCCAGGGATATATGTGACCAGAGACGGTGAGGGACAGGAAGTGGTTGAAGGAGGCCAGCCGGAGCTTGCCGATGAGTCTTATTCTGAGCACAGACAGTGCAGGCGGRGACGAACACGGAGACGTCAGGAACCATGGTGGGCCACCAAAAGCGTTGTCGCACAAAGGCCATGGTCRGCCGGGTGCCAGGGTGGCAGGCAAACCTGAAGAAATGAGCCCATTCCAGGACCAGGGAACGGGCAGCGTCTGGGACAAACATCTGGCCCACCCCCAGACCTGGTACTCTATTCCCCAGATGAGTGCAGCCGCCAGACACAAAGTAGGAAGGATGGTCTCGGGGTTCAAGGGAGTAGCAGCGGGGCTATAGCGGCATGAAAGCGCARCCGGCTTAACATTCTTGGACCCTGGAAGTAGGAGATGATAAAGTTGAATCGAGTGAAAAGCAGCACCCATCAAGCTTGGAGTTGAGATGCMTGGCGGTGTGGAGATATTCCAGGTTCTTGTGATCCATCCACACAATGAATGGATGTTCAGCCCCCTCTAACCAGTGCCTCCACGCCTCCAATGCCATCTTCACTGCGAGTAGTTTTCGATTTCCCACATTCTCCATGGTATTAAGATGATAGGAGAAGAAGGGGCCGGGATGCAGCTTTAGGTCCAGGGCAGAATGCTGGGACAAGACAGCCCCCACTCCGATGTCCGAAGCATCAACCTCCACCATGAATTGACGGGAGGGGTCCGGATAGATTAATATGGGAGCTGTGGTGAAGCAATGCTTTAGGTCCAGGAACGCCCGGTCAGCAGCTGGGGACCATCTGAACGGGACCTTGGGAGAGGTGAGTGCTGAAAGGGGGGAAGCCAGGGTGCTGTAAGCCCGGATAAAATGGCGATAGAAATGGGCAAATCGCAGGAAGTGTTGCAGCTGCACTCTGGATGTGGGTTGAGGCCAATCCACCACGGCTCTCACCTTTCCGGGATCCATCTGCACATTACCAAGGTCAGTAATCCAGGGAAGTGTCAGAAAGATACAAAATGGCAGGCTTGCTCAGGGTCAGGGCAGGCAGAAAGGTAAAAAACTGAAAAACTAGAAAACAGGGACGAGAGAACAGGAGTGCGGGAAAAAATTGGCTGGTAGGCTTGATGAGACAAGACGAACTGGCAACAGACAAACAGAAAACATAAGGAATAAATGCACAGGGGATAATGGGGAAAATGGGTGACACCTGAAGGGGGATGGAGACAAGCACAAGACAGGTAAAACAGATCAGGGTAAGACAGGTAAAACAGATCAGGGTGTGACAGGGACACTACGTCACCGCAGAATCTACAGGGAGCGCTAGGCAGTTCAAGCCCCCTTGGGTGCTGCCATAGATGTACAGTGCCTTTGGAAAGTATTCAGACCCCTTGAATTTGTCCACATTCTGTAATTTACAGCCTTATTCTACAATTAATTTAAAAAAAAATACAAATATTTTGTAATCTACACACAAAACCAAAGTAAAAATAGGTTTGTAGAAATGTTTGCAAATGTATAAAACATAAAAAACATAAATATTATTTCTACTTAGAGTATTAGACCCTTTGCTATGAGACTCGAAATAATTGAGCTCAGGTGCATCCTGTTTCCATTGATCCCCTTGATATGTTTCTACAACTTGATGTCACCTGTGGTAATTCATTGATTGAGACATGATTTGGAAATCCACACATCTGTCTATAAAGGTCCCGCAGTTGACAGTGCATGTCAGAGCAAAAACCAACGCTTGAGGTTGAAGGAATTGTCCGTAGAGCTATGAGACAGGTTGTGTCAAGGCACAGATCTGGTGTGAAAGGTACCAAAAAAGGTCTGCAGCATTGATGGTCACCAAAACACAGTGGCCTCCATCATCCTTAAGTTGAAGAAGTTTGAAACCACCAAGACTCTTCCGAGAGCTGGCCGTCCTGCCAAACTGAGCAATCGGGGGAGAAGGGCCTTGGTTAGGGAGGTGACTGGAAAGGGTCTATTTTTTATATTTTTTTTATTTAACCTTTATTTAACTAGGCAAGTCAGTTAAGAACAAATTCTTATTTAATTGACGGCCTACCCCGGACAACGCTGGGCCAATTGTGCTATGGGACTCCCAATCACGGCTGGTTGTGATACAGCATGGAATCAAACCAGGTATGTAGTGACGCCTCTAGCACTGAGATGCAGTGCCTTAGACCGCTGTGCCACTCGGGAGCCCTTTCCAAGCTTAAAGGATAAAACATTACAACGCAACCCATGGGCCAGAAAAGGTTGAATACATTGGCCATGCTGTCAATCCATCATGACTTCTGCCGTTCAAAACAACTGGAAACTCGGGAATGAGAAATCTCAGACTTCAGTGAGTTCAGAACAACTGGGACTCTGAAAAAACAAGCTCCGACTGGGAAAATACGTTTTGAACGGTCGATCTCAGCCTCTTTCTAAAAGTTTTGACCTGATCTCTGATGTCATGATTCAACCTTGATGACCGAAAAACTTCTGGACATCAGACTGGGATTACTCACCTCAAATTGAGTAATTCTCCACAAGGAACACCTTTGTGAGATTGCTATTCAGTGAGATCAAGCCGTGTTTCAGCACCAATAGGGCCCCATAAGCTCATCGGCACTAAGCTAACACAGGACCCTGGGACAAACACCTCCCTCTGGCAAGCTTGAAGATGGACTTATCCCTCGATCGTGGCCTCCCCAGTGGAAAGGGAGGTAGCAATACGATCCCAACGCCTGCGGGGCCCCTCAGGGGTGCGTGCTCAGTCCCCTCCTATACTCCCTGTTCACTCCTGACTGCACGGCCAAGCACGACACCAACACCATCATTAAGTTTGCCGAATACACAACAGTGGTAGGCCTGATCACCAACAACGATGAGACAGCCTTCGGGAGGAGGTCAGAGACCTCACCGTGTGGTGCAAGGACAACAACCTCTCCCTCAACGTGATCAAGATAAAGGAGATGATTGTGGACTACATMAAAAGGAGGACAGGTTGGAGCAGGTTGAAAGCTTCAAGTTCCTTGGAGTCCACATCACCAACAAACMAACATGGTCCAAGCACACCAAGACAGTCGTGAAGAGGGCACGACAAAACCTATTCKCCCTCAGGAGACTGAAAAGATTTGGCATGGGTCCTCAGATCCTCAAAAGGCTTTACAACTGCACCATCGAGAGCATCCTGACAGGTTGCATCACTGCCTGGTATGGCAACTGCTCGGCCTCCGACTGCAAGGAACTACAAAAGGTAGTGCGTACGGCACAGTATATCAAAGGGGCAAAGCTACCTGCCATCCAGGACCTCTATACCAGGCGGTGACAGAGGAAGGCCC